>NW_018744449.1:0-28295 GCF_001683475.1 Chenopodium quinoa | reverse complement strand
ATTAGCTTTGTAGAATGTATTTGACTTTCATTTGATTCAAAAGCTTTATTTGAATGTGTTTGACTTTCAATTGATTCAATTAGCTTTATAGAATGTATTTGACTGTCATTTGATTTAAATAGCTTTGTTTAAATGTGTTTGAATTTCATTTAATTCAATTTGATTTGTAGAATGCATTTCACTTTCATTTGATTAATATAGCTTTTTTTGAATGTATTTGACTTTCATTTAAATTAAAAAGCTTTTTTTGAATGTGTTTGACTTTCATTTGATTTAAAAGGCTTTGTTTGAATGTGTTTGACTTTCATTTGATTCAATTAGCTTTGTATAATGCATTTCACTTTGATTTACTTTAAATAACTTTGTTTGAATGTGTTTGACTTTCATTTGATTCAATTAGCTTGTTTTGAATGTGTTTAACTTTCATTTGATTCAATTAGCTTTGTAGAATGTATTTAACATTCATTTAATTAAAATAGCTTTGTTTGAATGTGTTTACTTTCATTTGATTCAATTAGCGTTGTTTGAATGTGTTTGACTTTCATTTGATTCAATTAGCTTATAGAATGTATTTGACTTTCATTTGATTCAAATAGCTTATTTGAATGTGTTTGACTTTCAATTGATTCAATTAGCTTTGTAGAATGTATTTGACTGTCATTTGATTCAAATAGCTTTGTTTGAATGTGTTTTGAATTTCATTTAATTCAATTTGATTTGTAGAATGCATTTCACTTTCATTTGATTAATATAGCTTTTTTTGAATGTATTTGACTTTCATTTAAATTAAAAAGCTTTTTTTGAATGTGTTTGACTTTCATTTGATTTAAAAGGCTTTGTTTGAATGTGTTTGACTTTAATTTGATTCAATTAGCTTTGTATAATACATTTCACTTTGATTTACTTTAAATAACTTTGTTTGAATGTGTTTGACTTTCATTTGATTCAATTAGCTTTGTTTGAATGTGTTTAACTTTCATTTGATTCAATTAGCTTTTAGAATGTTTTTGACATTCATTTATTAAAAAGCTTGTTTGAATGTGTTTTTCATTTGATTCAATTAGCGTTGTTTGAATGTGTTTGACTTTCATTTGATTCAATTAGCTTTATAGAATGTATTTGACATTCATTTGATTCAAATAGCTTTTTTGAATGTGTTTGACTTTCAATTGATTCAATTAGCTTTGTAGAATGTATTTGACTGTCATTTGATTCAAATTGCTTTTTTTGAATGTGTTTGAATTTCATTTAATTCAATTTGATTTTGTAGAATGCATTTCACTTTCATTTGATTAATATAGCTTTTTTTTGAATGTATTTGACTTTCATTTAAATTAAAAAAGCTTTTTTTTGAATGTGTTTGACTTTCATTTGATTTAAAAGGCTTTGTGAATGTGTTTTGACTTTCATTTGATTCAATTAGCTTTGTATAATGCATTTCACTTTGATTTACTTTAAATAACTTTGTTTGAATGTGTTTGACTTTCATTTGATTCAATTAGCTTTGTTTGAATTGTTTTAACTTTCATTTGATTCAATTAGCTTTGTAGAATGTATTTGACATTCATTTAATTAAAATAGCTTTGTTTGAATGTGTTTAACTTTCATTTGATTCAATTAGCGTTGTTTGAATGTGTTTGACTTTCATTTGATTCAATTAGCTTTGTAGAATGTATTTGACTTTTATTTGATTCAAATAGCTTTATTTGAATGTGTTTGACTTTCAATTGATTCAATTAGCTTTGTAGAATGTATTTGACTGTCATTTGATTCAAATAGCTTTGTTTGAATGTGTTTGAATTTCATTTAATTCAATTTGATTTGTAGAATGCATTTCACTTTCATTTGATTAATATAGCTTTTTTAGAATGTGTTTGACTTTCATTTGATTCAAATAGCTTTATTTGAATGTGTTTGACTTTCATTTGATTCAATTAGCTTTGTAGAATTTATTTTACTTTTATTTGATTTAATTAGCATTGTTTGAATTTATTTGACTCTCATTGATTCAATAGCTTTGTTTGAATGTGTTTGACTTTCATTTGATTCAATTAGCTTTGTAGAATGTATTTGACTTTCATTTGATTCAAATAGCTTTATTTGAATGTGTTTGACTTTCATTTATTCAATTAGCTTTGTAGAATGTATTTGACTTTCATTTGATTCGAATCTTTTTTGAATGTGTTTGACTTTCATTTTATTTAATTAGCTTTGTTTCAATGTGTTTGACTTTAACTTAATTCAATTAGCTTTGTAGAATGTATTAGACTTTTATTTGATTTAATTAGCTATGTTTGAATGTATTTGACTCTCATTTGATTCAAATAGCTTTGTTTGAATGTGTTTGACTTTCATTTGATTCAATTAGCTTTGTTAAATGTATTTGACTTTCATTTGATTCAATTAGCTTTGTTTGAATGTGTTTGACTTTCATTTGATTCAATTCGCTTTGTAGAATGTATTTGACTTTCATTTGATTCAATTAGCTTTGTGAATGTATTTGACTTTTATTTGATTTAATTAGCTTTGTTTGAATGTATTTGACTCTCATTTGATTCAAATAGCTTTGTTTGACTGTGTTTCACTTTTATTTGATTCAATTAGCTTTGTAGAACGTATTTGACTTTCATTTTTTCAAATAGCTGTGTTTGAATGTGTTTGACTTTCATTTGATTCAATTAGCTTGTAGAATGTATTTGACTTTCATTTGAGTCAAATAACTTTGTTTGACTGTGTTTGACTTTCATTTGTTTCAATTTGCTTTGTAGAATGTATTTAACTTTCATTTTCTTCTAGTAGCTTTGTTTGAATGTGTTTGACTTTCATTTGATTCAATTCGCTTTGTATAATGCATTTCACTTTGATTTACTTGAATAACTTTGTTTGAATGTGTTTGACTTTCATTTGATTCAATTAGCTTTGTTTGAATGTGTTTGACTTTCATTTGATTCAATTAGCTTTGTAGAATGTATTTGACTTTCATTTAATTAAAATAGATTAGTTTGAATTGTTTAACTTTCATTTGATTCAATTAACTTTGTTTGAATGTGTTTGACTTTCATTTGATTCAATTAGCTTTAGAATATATTTGACTTTCATTTAATTTAAATAGCTTTGTTTGAATGTGTTTGACTTTCAATTGATTCAATTAGCTTTGTAGAATGTATTTGATTGTCATTTGATTCAAATAGCTTTGTTTGAATGTGTTTGAATTTCATTTAATTCAATTTGCTTTGTAGAATGCATTTCACTTTCACTTGATTTATATAGCTTTGTTTGAATGTGTTTACTTTCATTTAAAATTAAAAAGCTTTTTTTGAATGTGTTTGACTTTCATTTGATTTAATTAGCTTTTTTGAATGTATTTGACTCTCATTTGATTCAAATAGCTTTGTTTGAATGTGTTCGACTTTCATTTGATTCAAATAGCTTTGTTTGAATGTGTTTGACATTCATTTGATTCAATTAGCTTTGTAGAATGTATTTGACATTCATTTGATTAAAATAGCTTTGTTTGAATGTGTTTGACTTTCATTTGATTCAATTAGCTTTGTTGAATGTGTTTGACTTTCATTTGATTCAATTAGCTTTGTTGAATGTATTTGACTTTCATTTGATTCAAATAGCTTTGTTTGAATGCGTTTAACTTTCATTTGATTCAATTAGCTTTGTAAATACATTTCACTTTCATTTAATTTAAACAACTTTGTTTGAATGTGTTTGACTTTCATTGCTCAAATAGCGTTATTTGATTGCGTTTGACTTTCATTTGATACAATTAGCTTTGTAGAACGTATTTGACTTTCATTTGATTCAAATAGCTTTGTTTGAATGTGTTTGACTTTCATTTGATTCCATCAGCTTTGTATATCTTTGACTTTCAATTGGTTCAAATAGCTTTGTTTGAATGTGTTTGACTTTTATCTGATTCAATTAGCTTTGTAGAATGTATTTGACTTTCATTTGATTCAAATAGCTTTGTTTGAATGTGTTTGACTTTCATTTGATTCAATTAGCTTTGTAAATGTATTTGACTTTCATTTGATCAAATAATGTTTGACTTTCATTTGTTTCAATTGCTTTGTAGAATGTATTTGACTTTCATTTGTTTCAAATAGCTTTGTTTTGAATGTGTTTAACTTTCATTTGATTCAATTAGCTTTGTAGAATGTATTTGACATTCATTTAATTAAAATAGCTTTGTTTGAATGTGTTTGACTTTCATTTGATTCAATTAGCGTTGTTTGAATGTGTTTGACTTTCATTTGATTCAATTAGCTTTGTAGAATGTATTTGACTTTCATTTGATTCAAATAGCTTTATTTGAATGTGTTTGACTTTCAATTGATTCAATTAGCTTTGTAGAATGTATTTGACTGTCATTTGATTCAAATAGCTTTGTTTGAATGTGTTTGAATTTCATTTAATTCAATTTGATTTGTAGAATGCATTTCACTTTCATTTGATTAATATAGCTTTTTTTGAATGTATTTGACTTTCATTTAAATTAAAAAGCTTTTTTTGAATGTGTTTGACTTTCATTTGATTTAAAAGGCTTTGTTTGAATGTGTTTGACTTTCATTTGATTCAATTAGCTTTGTAGAATGTATTTTACTTTATTTTTAATTAGCTTTCTCTCATTTGATTCAAATAGCTTTGTTTGAATGTGTTTGACTTTCATTTGATTCTTTGTAGAATGTATTTGACTTTCATTTGATTCAAATAGCTTTGTTTGAATGTGTTTGACTTTCATTTAATTCAATTAGCTTTGTAGATTGTATTTGATTTTCATTTGATTCAAATTTGTTTGAATGTGTTTGACTTTCATTTGATTCAATGTGTTTGACTTTGCTTTGTAGAATGTATTTGACTTTTATTTGATTAATTAGCTTTGTTTGAATGTGACTTTCATTTGATTCAATAGCTTTGTTTGAATGTGTTTGACTTTCATTTGATTCAATAGCTTTGTTTGACTTTTTCATTTGATTCAATTAGCTTTGTTTGAATGTGTTTGACTTTCATTTGATTCAATTAGCTTTGTTGAATGTATTTGACTTTCATTTGATTCAAATAGCTTTGTTTGAATGCGTTTAACTTTCATTTGATTCAATTAGCTTTGTAGAATACATTTCACTTTCATTTAATTTAAACAACTTTGTTTGAATGTGTTTTGACTTTCATTTGACTCAAATAGCGTTATTTGATTGCGTTTGACTTTCATTTGATACAATTAGCTTTGTAGAACTATTTGACTTTCATTTGATTCAAATAGCTTTGTTTGAATGTGTTTGACTTTCATTTGATTCCATCAGCTTTGTACTTTGACTTTCAATTGTTCAAATAGCTTTGTTTGAATGTGATTCAATTAGCTTGTTTGAATGTGTTTTGACTTTCATTTGATTCAATTAGCTTTGTAGAATGTATTTGACTTTCATTTGATTCAATTAGCTTTCTTTCATTTGCTTTATTTGAATGTGTTTGACTTTCAATTGATTCAATTATCTTTGTAGAATGTATTTGACTGTCATTGATTCAAATAGCTTTGTTTGAATGTGTTTGAATTTCATTTAATTCAATTTGATTTGTAGAATGCATTTCACTTTCATTTGATTAATATAGCTTTTTTTGAATGTTTTTGACTTTCATTTGATTTAAAAGCTTTTTTGAATGTGTTTGACTTTCATTTGATTCAATTAGCTTTGTAGAATGTATTTTACTTTTATTTGATTTAATTAGCTTTGTTTGAATTTATTTGACTCTCATTTGATTCAAATAGCTTTGTTTGAATGTGTTTGACTTTCATTTGATTCATTAGCTTTGTAGAATGTATTTGACTTTCATTTGATTCAAATAGCTTTATTTGAATGTGTTTGACTTTCATTTAATTCAATTAGCTTTGTAAAATGTATTTGATTTCATTTGATTCAAAATCTTTGTTTGAATGTGTTTGACTTTCATTTGATTTAATTAGCTTTGTTCAATGTTTTGACTTTAATTTTCAATTAGCTTTGTAGAATGTATTTTTTATTTGATTTAATTAGCTTTGTTTGAATGTATTTGACTCTCATTTGATTCAATAGCTTTGTTGAATGTGTTTGACTTTCATTTGATTCAAATAGCTTTGTTTGAATGTGTTTGACTTTCATTTGATTCAATTAGCTTTGTTTGAATGTGTTTGACTTTCATTTGATTCAATTAGCTTTGTAGAATGTATTTGACTTTCATTTGATTCAAATAGCTTTATTTGAATGTTTTGACTTTCAATTGATTCAATTAGCTTTGTAGAATGTATTTGACTGTCATTTGATTCAAATAGCTTTGTTTGAATGTGTTTGAATTTCATTTAATTCAATTTGATTTGTAGAATGCATTTCACTTTCATTTGATTAATATAGCTTTTTTTGAGTGTATTTGACTTTCATTTAAATTAAAAAGCTTTTTTTGAATGTGTTTGACTTTCATTTGATTTAAAAGGCTTTGTTTGAATGTGTTTGACTTTCATTTGATTCAATTAGCTTTGTAGAATGTATTTTACTTTTATTTGATTTAATTAGCTTTGTTGAATGTATTTGACTCTCATTTGATTCAAATAGCTTTTGAATGTGTTCGACTTTCATTTGATTCAAATAGCTTTGTTTGAATGTGTTTACATTCATTTGATTCAATTAGCTTTGTAGAATGTATTTGACATTCATTTGATTAAAATAGCTTTGTTTGAATGTGCTTAACTTTCATTTCATTCAATTAGCTTTGTTTGAATGTGTTTGACTTTCATTTGATTCAATTAGCTTTGTTGAATGTATTTGACTTTCATTTGATTCAAATAGCTTTGTTTGAATGCGTTTAACTATCATTTGATTCAATTAGCTTTGTAGAATACATTTCACTTTCATTTAATTTAAAACTTTGTTTAAATGTTTTGACTTTCATTTGACTCAAATAGCGTTATTTGATTGTTTGACTTTCATTTGATACAATTAGCTTTGTAGAACGTATTTGACTTTCATTTGATTCAAATAGCTTTGTTTGAATGTGTTTGACTTTCATTTGATTCAATTAGCTTTGTAGAATGTATTTGACTTTCATTTTCTTTAGTAGCTTTGTTTGAATGTGTTTGACTTTCGTTTGATTCAATTAGCTTTGTAGAATGTATTTGACATTCATTTTAAAATAAAATAGCTTTGTTTGAATGTGTTTGACTTTCATTTGATTCAATTAGCTTGTTTGAATGTGTTTGACTTTCATTTGATTCAATTAGCTTTGTAGAATGTATTTGACTTTCATTTGATTCAAATAGCTTTATTTGAATGTGTTTGACTTTCAATTGATTCAATTAGCTTTGTAGAATGTATTTGACTGTCATTTGATTCAAATAGCTTTGTTTAAATGTGTTTGAATTTCATTTAATTCAATTTGATTTGTAGAATGCATTTCACTTTCATTTGATTAATATAGCTTTTTTTGAATGTATTTGACTTTCATTTAAATTAAAAAGCTTTTTTTGAATGTGTTTGACTTTCATTTGATTTAAAAGGCTTTGTTTGAATGTGTTTGACTTTCATTTGATTCAATTAGCTTTGTATAATGATTTTACTTTTATTTGATTTAATTAGCTTTGTTGAATTTATTTGACTCTCATTTGATTCAAATAGCTTTGTTTGAATGTGTTTGACTTTCATTTGATTCAATTAGCTTTGTAGAATGTATTTGACTTTCATTTGATTCAAATAGCTTTATTTGAATGTGTGTGACTTTCATTTAATTCAATTAGCTTTGTAGAATGTATTTGATTTTCATTTGATTCGAAATCTTTGTTTGAATGTGTTTGACTTTCATTTGATTTAATTAGCTTTGTTTCAATGTGTTTGACTTTAACTTAATTCAATAGCTTTGTAGAATGTATTAGACTTTTATTTGATTTAATTAGCTTTGTTTGAATGTATTTGACTCTCATTTGATTCAAATAGCTTTGTTCGAATGTGTTTGACTTTCATTTGATTCAAATAGCTTTGTTTGAATGTGTTGACTTTCATTTGATTCAATTAGCTTTGTAGAATGTATTTGACTTTCATTTGATTTAGCTTTGTTTGAATGTGCTTGACTTTCATTTGATTCAATTAGCTTTGTTTGAATGTGTTTGACTTTCATTTGATTCATTTAGCTTTGTTGAATGTATTTGACTTTCATTTGATTCAATTAGCTTTGTTTGAATGTGTTTGACTTTCATTTGATTCAATTCGCTTTGTAGAATGTATTTGACTTTCATTTGATTCAATTAGCTTTGTAGAATGTATTTGACTTTATTTGATTTAGCTTTGTTTGAATGTATTTGACTCTCATTTGATTCAAATACTTTGTTTGAATGTGTTCAATTCAATTAGCTTTGTAGAACGTATTTGACTTTCATTTGATTCAAATAGCTTTGTTTGAATGTGTTTTGACTTTCATTTGATTCAATTAGCTTTGTAGAATTTTTTGACTTTCATTTGAGTCAAATAACTTTGTTTGACTGTGTTTGACTTTCATTTGTTTCAATTTGCTTGTAGAATGTATTTGACTTTCATTTTCTTCTAGTAGCTTTGTTTGAATGTGTTTGACTTTCATTTGATTCAATTAGCTTTGTATAATTTTCACTTTGATTTACTTTAAATAACTTTGTTTGAATGTGTTTGACTTTCATTTGATTCAATTAGCTTTGTTTGAATGTGTTTGACTTTCATTTGATTCAATTAGCTTTGTAGAATGTATTTGACTTTCATTTAATTAAAATTTAGTTTGAATGTGTTTAACTTTCATTTGATTCATTAGCTTTGTTTGAATGTGTTTAATTTCATTTGATTCAATTAGCTTTGTAGAATATATTTGACTTTCATTTAATTCAAATAGCTTTGTTTGAATGTGTTTGACTTTCATTGATTCAATTAGCTTTGTAGAATGTATTTGATTTAAATAGCTTTGTTTGAATGTGTTTGAATTTTTAATTCAATTTGCTTTGTAGAATGCATTTCACTTTCATTGATTTAATTAGCTTTGTTTGAATGTGTTTGTGCTTTGAATGTGTTTGACTTTCATTTGATTTAATTAGCTTTGTTTGAATTATTTGACTCTCATTTGATTCAAATAGCTTTGTTTGAATGTGTTTGACTTTCATTTGATTCAATTAGCTTTGTAGAATGTATTTGACTTCATTTGATTAAAATAGCTTTGTTTGAATGTGCTTGACTTTCATTTGATTCAATTAGCTTTGTTTTAATGTGTTTTGACTTTCATTTGATTCAATTAGCTTTGTTTGAATGTATTTGACTTTCATTTGATTCAATTAGCTTTGTAGAATGTATTTGACTTTTATATTTGATTTAGCTTTGTTTGAATGTATTTGACTCTCATTTGATTCAAATAGCTTTGTTTGAATGTGTTCACTTTTATTTGATTCAATTAGCTTTGTAGAACGTATTTGACTTTCATTTGATTCAAATAGCTTTGTTTGAATTGTTTTGACTTTCATTTGATTCAATTAGCTTTGTAGAATTTATTTGACTTTCATTTGAGTCAAATAACTTTGTTTGACTGTGTTTGACTTTCATTTGTTTCAATTTGCTTTGTAGAATGTATTTGACTTTCATTTTCTTCTAGTAGCTTTGTTTGAATGTGTTTGACTTTCATTTGATTCAATTAGCTTTGTATAATGCATTTCACTTTGATTTACTTTAAATAACTTTGTTTGAATGTGTTTGACTTTCATTTGATTCAATTAGCTTTGTTTGAATGTGTTTGACTTTCATTTGATTCAATTAGCTTTGTAGAATGTATTTGACTTTCATTTAATTAAAATAGATTAGTTTGAATGTGTTTAACTTTCATTTGATTCAATTAGCTTTGTTTGAATGTGTTTGACTTTCATTTGATTCAATTAGCTTTGTAGAATATATTTGACTTTCATTTAATTCAAATAGCTTTGTTTGAATGTGTTTGACTTTCAATTGATTCAATTAGCTTTGTAGAATGTATTTGACTGTCATTTGATTTAAATAGCTTTGTTTGAATGTGTTTGAATTTCATTTAATTCAATTTGCTTTGTAGAATGCATTTCACTTTCACTTGATTTATATAGCTTTGTTTGAATGTGTTTGTCTTTCATTTAAATTAAAAAGCTTTTTTTGAATGTGTTTGACTTTCATTTGATTTAATTAGCTTTGTTTGAATGTATTTGACTCTCATTTGATTCAAATAGCTTTGTTTGAATGTGTTTGACATTCATTTGATTCAATTAGCTTTGTAGAATGTATTTGACATTCATTTGATTAAAATAGCTTTGTTTGAATGTGCTTGACTTTCATTTGATTCAATTAGCTTTGTTTGAATGTGTTTGACTTTCATTTGATTCAATTAGCTTTGTTGAATGTATTTGACTTTCATTTGATTCAAATAGCTTTGTTTGAATGCGTTTAACTTTCATTTGATTCAATTAGCTTTGTAGAATACATTTCACTTTCATTTAATTTAAACAACTTTGTTTGAATGTGTTGACTTTCATTTGACTCAAATAGCGTTTTTGATTGCGTTTGACTTTCATTTGATACAATTAGCTTTGTAGAACTATTTGACTTTATTTGATTCAAATAGCTTGTTTGAATGTGTTTGACTTTCATTTGATTCGCTTTGTAGAATATCTTT
Source organism: Chenopodium quinoa (assembly GCF_001683475.1). Classification (NCBI taxonomy): domain Eukaryota; kingdom Viridiplantae; phylum Streptophyta; class Magnoliopsida; order Caryophyllales; family Amaranthaceae; genus Chenopodium; species Chenopodium quinoa. Next base: position 17,621 of record NW_018744449.1, on the reverse strand, counting down.
GACTTTCAATTGGTTCAAATAGCTTTCTTTGAATATGTTTGACTTTTATCTGATTCAATTAGCTTTGTAGAATGTATTTGACTTTCATTTGATCAAATAGCTTTGTTTGAATGTTTGACTTTCATTTGTTTCAATTCTTTCATTTGTTTTAGCTTTGTTTGAATCTTTCATTTGATTCATTTAGCTTTGTAGAATGTATTTGACATTCATTTAATTAAAATAGCTTTGTTTGAATGTGTTCACTTTTTTGATTCAATTAGTGTTGTTTGAATGTGTTTGACTTTCATTTGATTTTAATTTGCTTTGTAGAATGTATTGACTTCCATTTGATTCAAATAGCTTTATTTGAATGTGTTTGACTTTCAATTGATTCAATTAGCTTTGTAGAATGTATTTGACTGTCATTTGATTCAAATAGCTTTGTTTAAATGTGTTTGAATTTCATTTAATTCAATTTGATTTGTAGAATGCATTTCACTTTCATTTGATTAATATAGCTTTTTTGAATGTATTTGACTTTCATTTAAATTAAAAGCTTTTTTTGAATGTGTTTGACTTTCATTTGATTTAAATGGCTTTGTTTGAATGTGTTTGACTTTCATTTATTCAATTAGCTTTGTAGAATTTATTTTACTTTTATTTGATTTAATTAGCTTTGTTTGAATTTATTTGACTCTCATTTGATTCAAATAGCTTTGTTTGAATGTGTTTGACTTTCATTTGATTCAATTAGCTTTGTAGAATGTTTTTGACTTTCATTTGATTCAAATAGCTTTATTTGAATGTGTTTGACTTTCATTTAATTCAATTAGCTTTGTAGAATGTATTTGATTTTCATTTGATTCGAAATCTTTGTTTGAATGTGTTTGACTTTCATTTGATTTAATTAGCTTTGTTTCAATGTGTTTGACTTTAACTTAATTCAATTAGCTTTGTAGAATGTATTAGACTTTTATTGATTTAATTAGCTTTGTTTGAATGTATTTGACTCTCATTTCATTCAAATAGCTTTGTTTGAATGTGTTGGACTTTCATTTGATTCAAATAGCTTTGTTTGAATGTGTTTGACTTTCATTTGATTCAATTAGCTTGTAGAATGTATTTGACTTTCATTGATTAAAATAGCTTTGTTTGAATGCTTGACTTTCATTTGATTCAATTAGCTTTGTTTGAATGTGTTTGACTTTCATTTGATTCAATTAGCTTTGTTGAATGATTGGACTTTCATTTGATTCAATTAGCTTTGTTTGAATGTGTTTGACTTTCATTTGATTCAATTAGCTTTGTAGAATGTATTTTGACTTTCATTTGATTCTTTGTTTGAATGTGCTTGACTTTATTTGATTCAATTAGCTTTGTTTGAATGATTTGATGCTTTGTTGAATGACTTTCATTTGATTCAATTAGCTTTGTTTGAATGTGTTTGACTTTCATTTGATTCAATTTTTGTAGAATGTATTTGACTTTCATTTGATTCAATTAGCTTTGTAGAATGTATTTGACTTTTATTTGATTTAATTAGCTTTGTTTGAATGAATTTGACTCTCAGTTGATTCAAATAGCTAATGTAGAATGTATTTGACTTTCATTTGAGTCAAATAACTTTGTTTGACTGTGTTTGACTTTCATTTGTTTCAATTTGCTTTGTAGAATGTATTTGACTTTCATTTCTTCTAGTAGCTTTGTTTGAATGTGTTTGACTTTCATTTGATTCAATTAGCTTTGTATAATGCATTTCACTTTGATTTACTTTAAATAACTTTGTTTGAATGTGTTTGACTTTCATTTGATTCAATTAACTTTGTTTGAATGTGTTTGACTTTCATTTGATTTAATTAGCTTTGTAGAATGTATTTGACTTTCATTTAATTAAAATAAATTAGTTTGAATGTGTTTAACTTTCATTTGATTTAATTAGCTTTGTTTGAATGTGTTTGACTTACATTTGATTCAATTAGCTTTGTAGAATATATTTGACTTTCATTTATTCAAATAGCTTTGTTGAATGTGTTTGACTTTCATTTGATTCAATAGCTTTTTTGAATGTGTTTGACTTTCAATTGATTCAATTAGCTTTGTAGAATGTATTTGACTTCATTTGATTCAAATAGCTTTGTTTAATGTGTTTGAATTTCATTTAATTCAATTTGATTTGTAGAATGCATTTCACTTTCATTTGATTAATATAGCGTTTTTTGAATGTATTTGACTTTCATTTAAATTAAAAAGCTTTTTTTGAATGTGTTTGACTTTCATTTGATTTAAAAGGCTTTGTTTGAATGTGTTTGACTTTCATTTGATTCAATTAGCTTTGTAGAATTTATTTACTTTATTTGATTTAATTAGCTTTGTTTGAATTTATTTGACTCTCATTTGATTCAAATAGCTTTGTTTGAATGTGTTTGACTTTCATTTGATTCAATTAGCTTTGTAGAATGTATTTGACTTTCATTTGATTCAAATAGCTTTATTTGAATGTGTTTGACTTTCATTTAATTCAATTAGCTTTGTAGAATGTATTTGATTTTCATTTGATTCGAAATCTTTGTTTGAATGTGTTTGACTTTCATTTGATTTAATTAGCTTTGTTTCAATGTGTTTGACTTTAACTTAATTCAATTAGCTTTGTAGAATGTATTAGACTTTTATTTGATTTAATTAGCTTTGTTTGAATGTATTTGACTCTCATTTGATTCAAATAGCTTTGTTTGAATGTGTTGGACTTTCATTTGATTCAAATAGCTTTGTTTGAATGTGTTTGACTTTCATTTGATTCAATTAGCTTTGTAGAATGTATTGACTTTCATTTGATTAAATCTTTTGATTGCTTTGTTGAATGTCTTTCATTTGATTCAATTAGCTTTGTTGAATGTATTTGACTTTCATTTGATTCAATTAGCTTTGTTTGAATGTGTTTGACTTTCATTTGATTCAATTGCTTTGTAGAATGTATTTGACTTTCCTTTGATTAAAATAGCTTTGTTTGAATGTGCTTTGACTTTCATTTGATTCAATTAGCTTTGTTTGAATGTGTTTGACTTTCATTTGATTCAATTAGCTTTGTTAAATGTATTTGACTTTCATTTGATTCAATTAGCTTTGTTTGAATGTGTTTGACTTTCATTTGATTCAATTCGCTTTGTAGAATGTATTTGACTTTCATTTGATTCAATTAGCTTTGTAGAATGTATTTGACTTTTATTTGATTTAATTAGCTTTGTTTGAATGAATTTGACTCTCATTTGATTCAAATAGCTAATGTAGAATGTATTTGACTTTCATTTGAGTCAAATAACTTTGTTTGACTGTGTTTGACTTTCATTTGTTTCAATTTGCTTTGTAGAATGTATTTGACTTTCATTTTCTTCTAGTAGCTTTGTTTGAATGTGTTTGACTTTCATTTGATTCAATTAGCTTTGTATAATGCATTTCACTTTGATTTACTTTAAATAACTTTGTTTGAATGTGTTTGACTTTCATTTGATTCAATTAACTTTGTTTGAATGTGTTTGACTTTCATTTGATTCAATTAGCTTTGTAGAATGTATTTGACTTTCATTTAATTAAAATAAATTAGTTTGAATGTGTTTAACTTTCATTTGATTTAATTAGCTTTGTTTGAATGTGTTTGACTTACATTTTGATTCAATTAGCTTTGTAGAATATATTTGACTTTCATTTAATTCAAATAGCTTTGTTTGAATGTGTTTGACTTTCATTTGATTGCTTTGTTTGAATGTGTTTGACTTTCATTGATTCAATTAGCTTTGTAGAATGTATTTGACTTTCATTTGATTAAAATAGCTTTGTTTGAATGTGCTTGACTTTCATTTGATTCAATTAGCTTTGTTTGAATGTGTTTGACTTTCATTTGATTCAATTAGCTTTGTTTGAATGTATTTGACTTCCATTTGATTCAATTAGCTTTGTTTGAATGTGTTTGACTTTCATTTAATTCAATTCGCTTTGTAGAATGTATTTGACTTTCATTTAATTCAATTAGCTTTGTAGAATGTATTTGACTTTTATTTGATTTAATTAGCTTTGTTTGAATGTATTTGACTCTCATTTGATTCAAATAGCTTTGTTTGAATGTGTTTCACTTTTATTTGATTCAATTAGCTTGTAGAACGTATTTGACTTTCATTTGATTCAAATAGCTTTGTTTGAATGTGTTTGACTTTCATTTGATTCAATTAGCTTTGTAGAACGTATTTGACTTTCATTTGAGTCAAATAACTTTGTTTGACTGTGTTTGACTTTCATTTGTTTCAATTTGCTTTGTAGAATGTATTTGACTTTCATTTTCTTCTAATAGCTTTTTTGAATGTGTTTGACTTTCATTTGATTCAATTAGCTTTGTATAATGCATTTCACTTTGATTTACTTTAAATAACTTTGTTTGAATGTGTTTGACTTTCATTTGATTCAATTAGCTTTGTTTGAATGTGTTTGACTTTCATTTGATTCAATTAGCTCTTTCATTTAATTCAAATAGCTTTGTTAAAATGTGTTTGACTTTCAATTGATTCAATTAGCTTTGTAGAATGTATTTGACTTCATTTCATTCAATTAGCTTTGTTTGAATGTGTTTGAATTTCATTTAATTCAATTTGCTTTGTAGAATGCATTTCACTTTCACTTATTTATATAGCTTGTTTTGAATGTGTTTGACTTTCATTTAAATTAAAAAGCTTTTTTTGAATGTGTTTGACTTTCATTTGATTTAATTAGCTTTGTTTGAATGTATTGACTTCATTTGATTCAAATAGCTTTGTTTGAATACTTTCATTTGATTCAAATAGCTTTGTTTGAATGTGTTTGACTTCATTTGATTCAATTAGCTTTGTAGAATGTATTTGACTTCATTTGATTAAAAAGCTTTGTTTGAATGTGTTTGACTTTCATTTGATTCAATTAGCTTTGTTTGAATGTGTTTGACTTTCATTTGATTCAATTAGCTTTGTTGAATGTATTTGACTTTCATTTGATTCAATAGCTTTTGTTTGAATGTTTTAACTTTCATTTGATTCAATTAGCTTTGTAGAATGCACTTTCATTTAATTTAAATTTGTTTGAATGTGTTTGACTTTCATTTGATCAAATAGCTTTGTTTGAATGTGTTTGACTTTCATTTGTTTCAATTGCTTTGTAGAACGTATTTGACTTTCATTTGCTTCAAATAGCTTTGTTTGAATGTGTTTGACATTCATTTGATTCAATTAGCTTTGTAGAATGTATTTGACATTCATTTATTAAAATAGCTTTGTTTTGAATGTGTTTGACTTTCATTTGATTCAATTAGCAATGTGTTTTTTTTGATTCAATTAGCTTTGTAGAATGTATTTGACTTTCATTTGATTTAAATAGCTTTATTTGAATGTGTTTGACTTTCAATTGATTCAATTAGCTTTGTAGAATGTATTTGACTGTCATTTGATTCAAATAGCTTTGTTTGAATGTGTTTGAATTTCATTTAATTCAATTTGATTTGTAGAATGCATTTGACTTTCATTTGATTATTATAGCTTTTTTTGAATGTATTTGACTTTCATTTAAATTAAAAAGCTTTTTTTATTGTTTCACTTTCATTTGATTTAACAGGCTTTGTTTGAATGTGTTTGACTTTCATTTGATTCAATTAGCTTTGTAGAATGTATTTTACTTTTATTTGATTTAATTAACTTTGTTTGAATTTATTTGACTTCATTTAATTCAAATAGCTTTGTTTGAATGTGTTTGACTTTCATTTGATTCAATTAGCTTTGTAGAATGTATTTGACTTTCATTTGATTCAAATAGCTTTATTTGAATGTGTTTGACTTTCATTTGATTCAATTAGCTTTGTAGAATGTATTTGATTTTCATTTGATTCGAAATCTTTGTTTGAATGTGTTTGACATTCATTTGATTTAATTAGCTTTGTTTGAATGTATTTGACTTCATTATTCAATAGCTTTGTTTGAATGTGTTTGACTTTCATTTGATTCAAATAGCTTTGTTTGAATGTGTTTGACTTTCATTTGATTCAATTAGCTTTGTAGAATGTATTTGACTTTCATTTGATTAAATAGCTTTTGTTTGAATGTGCTTGACTTTCATCTGATTCAATTAGCTTTGTTTGAATGTGTTTTTGACTTTCATTTGATTCAATTAGCTTTGTTGAATGTATTTTACTTTCATTTGATTCTAATAGCGTTGTTTGAAAGCGTTTAACTTTCATTTGATTCAATTAGCTTTGTAGAATACATATCACTTTCATTTAATTTAAACAACTTTGTTTGAATGTGTTTGACTTTTCATTTGACTCAAATAGCTTTATTTGATTGCGTTTGACTTTCATTTGATACAATTAGCTTTGTAGAACGTATTTGACTTTCATTTTCTTCAAATACCTTTGTTTGAATGTGTGTTTGACTTTCATTTGATTCAATTAGCTTTGTAGAATGTATTTGACATTCATTTAATTAAAATAGCTTTGTTTGAATGTGTTTGACTTTCATTTGATTCAATTAGCTTTGTTTGAATGTGTTTGACTTTCATTTGATTCAATTAGCTTTGTAGAATGTATTTGACTTTCATTTGATTCAAATAGCTTTGTTTGAATGTGTTTGACTTTCAATTGATTCAATTAGCTTTGTAGAATGTATTTGATTGTAATTTGATTTAAATAGCTTTGTTTTTAATGTGTTTGATTTTCATTTAATTCAATTTGCTTTGTAGAATGCATTTCACTTTTATTTGATTCAATTAGCTTTGTTTGAATGTATTTGACTTTCATTTTGATTCAATTAGCTTTGTTGAATGTATTTGACTTTCATTTGATTCAATTTAGCTTTGTGTGAATGTGTTTGACTTTTATTTGATTCAATTCGCTTTGTAGAATGTATTTGACTTTCATTTGATTCAATTAGCTTTGTAGAATGTATTTGACTTTTATTTGATTTAATTAGCTTTGTTTGAATGTATTTGACTCTCATTTGATTCAAATAGCTTTGTTTGAATGTGTTTCACTTTTATTTGATTCAATTAGCTTTGTAGAATGTATTTGACTTTCATTTGATTCAAATAGCTTTGTTTGAATGTGTTTGACTTTCATTTGATTCAATTAGCTTTTTTAGAATGTATTTGACTTTCATTTGAGTCAAATAACTTTGTTTGACTGTGTTTGACTTTCATTTGTTTGAATTTGCTTTGTAGAATGTATTTAACTTTCATTTGATTCAATTAGCTTTGTAAAATGTATTTGACTTCATTTAATTCAAATAGATTAGTTTGAATGTGTTTAACTTTCATTTGATTCAATTAGCTTTGTTTGAATGTGTTTGACTTTCATTTGATTCAATTAGCTTTGTTTGATTGTGTTTGACTTTCATTTGATTCAATTAGCTTTCTTGAATGTATTTGACTTTCATTTGATTCAATTAGCTTTGTTTGAATGTGTTTGACTTTCATTTGATTCAATTAGCTTTGTAGAATGTATTTAACTCTCATTTGATTCAAATAGCTTTGTTTGAATGCGTTTAACTTTCATTTGAGTCAATTAGCTTAGTAGAACACATATCACTTTCATTCAATTTAAACAACTTTGTTTGAATGTGTTTGACTTTCATTTGACTCAAATAGCTTTATTTGATTGCTTTTGACTTTCATTTGATACAATTAGCTGTGTAGAACTTATTTGTCTTTCAAATGATTCAAATAGCTTTGTTTGAAAGTGTTTGACTTTCATTTGATTCCATCAGCTTTGTAGAATGTATTTTACTTTCATTTTATTCCATCAGCTTTGTTTAAATTTATTTGACTGTCATTTTATTCAAATAGCTTTGTTTGAATGTGTTTGAATTTCATTTAATTCAATTTGCTTTGTAGAAATGCATTTCACTTTCACTTCATTTATATAGCTTTGTTTGAATGTGTTTGACTTTCATTTAAATTAAAAAGCTTTTTTTGAATGTGTTTGACTTTCATTTGATTTAATTAGCTTTGTTTGAATGTATTTGACTCTCATTTGATTCAAATAGCTTTGTTTGAATGTGTTCGACTTTCATTTGATTCAAATAGCTTTGTCTGAATGTGTTTGACATTCATTTGATTCAATTAGCTTTGTAGAATGTATTTGACATTCATTTGATTAAAATAGCTTTATTTGAATGTATTTGACTTTCATTTGATTCAATTAGCTTTGTTTGAATGTGTTTGACTTTCATTTGATTCAATTAGCTTTGTTGAATGTATTTGACTTTCATTTGATTCAAATAGCTTTGTTTGAATGCGTTTAACTTTCATTTGATTCAATTAGCTTTGTAGAATACATATCACTTTCATTTAATTTAAACAACTTTGTTTGAATGTGTTTGACTTTCATTTGACTCAAATAGCTTTTGTTTGAATGTGTTTGACTTTCATTTGTTTCAAATTGCTTTGTAGAACGTATTTGACTTTCATTTGCTTCAAATAGCTTTGTTTGAATGTGTTTGACTTTCATTTGATTCAATTAGCTTTGTAGAATGTATTTGACATTCATTTTAATTAAAATAGCTTTGTTTGAATGTGTTTGACTTTCATTTGATTCAATTAGCGTTGTTTGAATGTGTTTGACTTTCATTTGATTCAATTAGCTTTGTAGAATGTATTTGACTTTCATTTGATTTAAATAGCTTTATTTGAATGTGTTTGACTTTCAATTGATTCAATTAGCTTTGTAGAATGTATTTGACTGTCATTTGATTCAAATAGCTTTGTTTGAATGTGTTTGAATTTCATTTAATTCAATTTGATTTGTAGAATGCATTTCACTTTCATTTGATTATTATAGCTTTTTTTGAATGTATTTGACTTTCATTTAAATTAAAAAGCTTTTTTTTATTGTGTTTCACTTTCATTTGATTTAAAAGGCTTTTGTTTGAATGTGTTTGACTTTCATTTGATTCAATTAGCTTTGTAGAATGTATTTTACTTTTATTTGATTTAATTAACTTTGTTTGAATTTATTTGACTCTCATTTAATTCAAATAGCTTTGTTTGAATGTGTTTGACTTTCATTTGATTCAATTAGCTTTGTAGAATGTATTTGACTTTCATTTGATTCAAATAGCTTTATTTGAATGTGTTTGACTTTCATTTGATTCAATTAGCTTTGTAGAATGTATTTGATTTTCATTTGATTCGAATCTTTGTTTGAATGTGTTTGACATTCATTTGATTTAATTAGCTTTGTTTGAATGTATTTGACTCTCATTTGATTCAAATAGCTTTGTTTGAATGTGTTTGACTTTCATTTGATTCAAATAGCTTTGTTTGAATGTGTTTGACTTTCATTTGATTCAATTAGCTTTGTAGAATGTATTTGACTTTCATTTGATTAAAAATAGCTTTGTTTGAATGTGCTTGACTTTCATCTGATTCAATTAGCTTTGTTTGAATGTGTTTGACTTTCATTTGATTAAATTAGCTTTGTTGAATGTATTTTACTTTCATTTGATTCTAATAGCGTTGTTTGAAAGCGTTTAACTTTCATTTGATTCAATTAGCTTTGTAGAATACATATCACTTTCATTTAATTTAAACAACTTTGTTTAAATGTGTTTGACTTTCATTTGACTCAAATAGCTTTATTTGATTGCGTTTGACTTTCATTTGATACAATTAGCTTTGTAGAACGTATTTGACTTTCATTTTCTTCAAATACCTTTGTTTGAATGTGTTTGACTTTCATTTGATTCAATTAGCTTTGTAGAATGTATTTGACATTCATTTAATTAAAATAGCTTTGTTTGAATGTGTTTGACTTTCATTTGATTCAATTAGCTTTGTTTGAATGTGTTTGACTTTCATTTGATTCAATTAGCTTTGTAGAATGTATTTGACTTTCATTTGATTCAAAATAGCTTTGTTTGAATGTGTTTGACTTTCAATTGATTCAATTAGCTTTGTAGAATGTATTTGATTGTAATTTGATTTAAATAGCTTTGTTTTAATGTGTTTGATTTTCATTTAATTCAATTTGCTTTGTAGAATGCATTTTACTTTTATTTGATTCAATTAGCTTTGTTTGAATGTATTTGACTTTCATTTGATTCAATTAGCTTTGTTGAATGTATTTGACTTTCATTTGATTCAATTAGCTTTGTGTGAATGTGTTTGACTTTTATTTGATTCAATTCGCTTTGTAGAATGTATTTGACTTTCATTTGATTCAATTAGCTTTGTAGAATGTATTTGACTTTTATTTGATTTAATTAGCTTTGTTTGAATGTATTTGACTCTCATTTGATTCAAATAGCTTTGTTTGAATGTGTTTCACTTTTATTTGATTCAATTAGCTTTGTAGAATGTATTTGACTTTCATTTGATTTAAATAGCTTTGTTTGAATGTGTTTGACTTTCATTTGATTCAATTAGCTTTGTAGAATGTATTTGACTTTCATTTGAGTCAAATAACTTTTGTTTGATTGCGTTTGACTTTCATTTGATACAATTAGCTTTGTAGAACGTATTTAACTTTCATTTGATTCAAATAGCTTTTTGTGAATGATGTGTAAACAAGATGAGAACCTTGTTACAAAAGTATGTTTAAGGGGTCTTAGTGAAATCGTGAACAATGAAGGTGAAAATAGGGGAACACTCACCCTAGTTTCGGATATAACAAAGGGGAACACTCACCCTTTGCTTGGTGTAGTTAGGAATAGGGAACACTCAACCCACTCGTTCACTACGCAAGCTCCTAGGTTTGGGAACACTCTACCAAAACTAGCACTCTTCAAATTTGAGCTAACAAACTTGGACCTTAAAAATGACTAGTTACTAAGTCACGTTTAATCAATCAAAACACAAGTGTTTAAGCAAATTTCTGGATACTTTTCATTCATGCATAGCACACTATTTATAGTAGTGTATAAGTTACATAAAGGAACATGGGATTCCTCTTTACAACTTTTAATGATCATCCATCACTTGCCTAATTTAAAAGACAAAATAAGATACTAACTATAAGGTGATTAAAAGGCTCATATAACCGTCCAATTAATCCCTCATAACAACAAAATAAAACTACTCAATTAAGCTTAAAAAACTATGCTTAAATTAAAGAGGAAACGTTCAGCAAACATGAAGTCTTCAAAGAGCATCTTCAACGTCCAAGAAACGTGCAAACAGCCCCCTTGAGTCACGCTTGTAACCTCCCATTTAAAACCCTTGATTCAAGCTCCTTTATTCCAGCAACAACTCTCTAATTAAGTACAAATAACCCCAAGTAAAGAGGTAGAAAATCAGCCAACCAATGCCTTAATTCACGCCCAACACAAGCCTTGAATCACGCCTTCATAATCAGTCCAATGTAACTCTCAAATGCATCAATCATGCGTGGCTTCAAGCTTGGAAAAACGACACATTAACTAGATGCTTCAACAAGATTAGTTACACTAAGAGAAGTGTAACCATTTGTTAAACTCTTTGGACTAAAACCGTGCATTGGATTGAAGAATGATTTGGACAAAAAGATTCCCTCAGTACCTTGCTCACTAGCACCGTATTGGACTTCCTTATCTTGACCATGGATGAGTGACCCTTGACCATCTTGTCATCCTCCCCTTCTTCAAAAGGAATTGCCCTCAATTCGTCATCATCAAAGTAAGGAGCAAGATCACCAATGTTGAATGTACTTGAGACACCATATTGGCCTCCCAAATCAACTTTGTATGCGTTGTCATTGATCTTTTCCATGACCTCAAACGGACCCTCGGCTCTTGCATAAGCTTGTTCTTCCTTTTGCTAGGAAAACGTTCTTTCCTCATGTAAATCCACACCAAGTCCCCAACTTCAAAAAGACTTCACATTTCGCACTCGTTTGTTGGCTTGTTTCTTGTAGATTTCATTTGCCTTTTCAATGTTTCTTCGAACTTCTTTATGGACTTTAAGCATGAACTCGGCTTGCTCCTTTGCCCCACCATGAACGAACTTGTCTTTTGGCAAAGAAATAAGATCAATGGGAACATAAGGATTGACGCCATAGACTACTTCAAAAGGAGAATACTTTGTAGTAGCACTAGGTGTCCTATTATAAGCAAACTCGGCATGAGCAAGCTTATTATCCCAATCTTTGGTACTTTTGCTCACCAAAGCCCTAAGCAACGAACCAAGTATTCTATTCACCACCTCCGTTTGACCATCAGTTTGTGGATGATGTGAGGTAGAAAACAACAACTTGGTTCCCATCAAACGCCACATAGACTTCCAAAAATGACTTAGGAACTTAGTATCACGATCCGACACAATGGTGCGTGGCACCCATGAAAACGAACCACCTCTTTCAAAAATATAACTTAGCCACTTTCATTGCATCTTCAGTTTATGGCAAGGAATGAAGTGAGCCATTTTTGAGAACCGATCAACCACCACCATTATTGAATCCTTGCCTCTTTGAGTTCTAGGCAAAGCTACAATAAAATCCATACTAACATCTTCCCAAGGTCTTTCGGGAATTGGCAAGGGCTTGTAGAGACCTTGTGAAACACCATTTTTGCTCTTTGACAAGTAGAACAACGACTCACCACACGATGAACCGTGGCTAACATTTTCGGCCAATAAAAGTGAGCTTGGAGAAGCTCCATTGTCTTGTGAATACCAACGTGACCAGCTAGTCCTCCCCCATGAGCTTCATGTATCAACAAACTTCTAATGGGGACATTTTGGAATACATAATCTATTTCCTTAAAAAGAAAACCATTATGTAAGGAAAACAGATCATAGACTCCATGGACACATTTTTCAATTATCCCCTTGAGTTCATCATCTTCTTGATAATACTCCTTGATCAAATCGAACCCAAGTACCTTTGCTTCAACCATTCCAAGCAAATTATGTCTTCTAGACAAGGCATCCGCAACCACATAGCTTTCCCACTCTTGTATTTAGAGGAAAAGTTAAATGTTGTAAAAATTCGACCCACTTTTGCGTGTCTTGCGTTCAGCTTCTTTTGACCATGTATGAACCTCAATGATTCATGATCGGAATGCAAAATGAAAGGTTGTGGTCTCAAATAATGTGACCAATGTTCTAGAGCTCTTACCATAGCATAAGAACTCTTTGTCATAGGTGGAGTAATCAACTTGCCTTGACTCATCTTCTCACTAAAGTAGGCAATAGGACGCCCACCTTGAATCAACACGGCACCAATACCTTTTCCACTTGCGTCACACTCAACTTCAAATGGCTTGGAAAAATCAGGAAGTGCGAGAATAGGAGTGTTGCACATTTTCTCCTTGACTTCTTCAAAGGCCTTTTGAGCTTGAGTAGTCCATTCAAACGTCCCCTTCTTAGTACACTCAGTTATGGAGCATTGAGTGTGCTAAAATCTTGATAAATCTTCTATAGAAAGAAGCAAGTCCATGAAATGAACGAACTTCCGTGAGTGTCTTCGGACTAGGCCATGATTGAATTGCCTTCAATTTTGCTAGGGTCTACCTTCACGCCATCACCTGAAACTATATAGCCAAGAAACATGACTTCATACAATAAAAAATCACATTTTCTAGTTTCCCATACAATTTTTCTTGTCTTAAAACAGAAAATACTTGAAAAAGATGATCAAAATGAGCTTCTTCATCACGTGAATAAATGAGAATGTCATCCAAGTTATACTACCAAAACTTGCCAAGAAATGGCCTTAGCACTTCATTCATTAATCTCATGAACGTGCTAGGGGCATTTGTAAGGCCAAATGGCATGACGAGCCACTCATACAACCCATGCTTTGTCTGAACGCAGTCTTCCATTCATCCCCTTCTCTCATGCGAATTTGATGATACCCACTTCTCAAGTCTACTTTGAGAAGACTTGGAACCACTCAGCTCATCAAGCATGTCATCAAGCCTTGGAATTGGAAACCTGTACTTGATGGTAATGTTATTAACGGCTCTACTATCAATACACATTCTCCAAGTACCATCTTTCTTAGGGACCAACAAAGCAGGAACGCACATGGACTCATGGACTCACGCACATAACCCATACCCATTAGCTCTTCAATTTGTCGTTGTAACTCCTTAGTTTCTAAAGGGTTACATCTATAGGCTGGTTTATTTTGGCAAGGTGCTCCGGGAATGAGATCAATTGATGCTCAATTCCTCGTATGGGTGGTAGTCCTTTAGGTAATTCATCCGGAAAAACTCCTCAAAATCCTTAATCAATTGGGCTAACCTAGGATTATGAGCAACAAATTTTTCGTGGGTTTCCTTGGAGTACAGCATGAACAACTCTCCCTCACCTTCCAACTCCCTCTCAAACTCTTTAAGAGACAACAAGGATACTTCTTTTTGTGGGGTTTGTGATGGTGAAAACCGTGGGGGTGGTAAAGGGTGTAGTTTTTCTTCCTCCCTTCATGGACTATGGTATACGTATTGTGATACCCATCATGTATAGATTTTTTATCCGTTTGCCAAGGCCTACCAAGTAGAATATGACAAGCATCCATAGACACAACATCACATAATATAGAATCACAATATGAACCAACACAAAAAGAAACCATGCATTGCTTCCTAACCCCGGTGCTAGCATTTGAATCTAACCAACTCAACTTGTAAGGTTGTGGATGATTAGTAGTAGTTAGACCAAGTTTAGATACTAAGGTCTTAGACACGGTATTAGCCTCACTCCCTCCATCAATAATCAAATCACATACCTCGTCACCAATTCTACAACGGGTGATGAAAATGTGTTGGCGTTGGGGGCAGCATGCTCTTCCACACGTGCTTGCAAGGCCCTCCTAATCACGAGGCTAGTCTTCCCCTCTGGCTCGGCCATGCAATCATCACAATCATCTTCAACTTCTTCTTCCTCCTCCTCAAACTCATCCCAGTTGATGTTTTGAGTGGCCATGAGCTTAACCTCTTGTATGGTTAACGCCCTAGTATTAGGACAATCCTTCTTGTAATGACCTCGTCCTCCACATTTGTAACACACAATGTCACCTAGCTTCACGTCCTTGGTGTCCTTCTTTGGTGGATTACTCGGTCTGTTGAAGGAAGACCCTTCCTTTGTAGGGAAAGAAGGTTTTCGTGCCAATTGAGGGATGGTAGTAGGCTTCTTCTTTTTCCTCTTAGCATCGAACTTAATCACCAATTTGCAAGCTTCAACAAACGTGAGGTTAGTATAACCTTCAAGTTTGTCTTGTAATTCTTGGTCCAAACCAGATACGAAACGCCCCATCTTGAGCTCTTCATTTTCGGTTACTTCACACACAATAGCAAGTCTATCAAACTCTTTTATGTAATCCTCCACAGAGTCCCCATTTTGTTGCAAGGTACTCCACTTCACATATTGACTTTGCTTGTAATTGTGTGGGATGAAACGGTCTTTCATCCGTTTCTTGAGTTTGCCCCAAGTAGAGATAGGAGCTTTCCCCCTAAGGGCACGTCCCCTTTGCTCTCCTTGTAGCCAACTATCACCATAGCCTTTAAGCTTGACTTTGGCAATCTTAAAACGTTGAACATCCTCATGAATGTCCTTATATTCAAAGTACCTCTCCAAGGATTTCTCCCATTCCAAGTACTTCTCTGGATCAAGTGTCCCATCAAAAAAGGAACGTCCACTTTGAGGCTTCTATCCTCCCTCCTAGGTGGAGGGTCCTCATTTTGATCTCTCCTATCTTGCTCGTTCATGAGCCTTGCCATCAAGGCAGCAAGGTTCCCTTGTAGATTGGCATTGGTTTCGGCCAACCTTTCTTGACTAGCAATGGATCGATTAAGAGCTTCCAACGCTGTCCTTAAGTCCGGGTTTTCTCCCATGGTATGTAGGTATTCGACCCCTTAGGAAATGTTTAGAAAAACACCCCCTACCTGACGCGCCAAATGATGTGTAAACAAGATGAGAACCTTGTTACAAAAGTATGTTTTAAGGGGTCTTAGTGAAATCGTGAACAATGAAGGTGAAAATAGGGGAACACTCACCCTAGTTTCGGATATAACAAAGGGGAACACTCACCCTTTGCTTGGTGTAGTTAGGAATAGGGAACACTCAACCCACTCGTTCACTACGCAAGCTCCTAGGTTTGGGAACACTCTACCAAAACTAGCACTCTTCAAATTTGAGCTAACAAACTTGGACCTTAAAAATGACTAGTTACTAAGTCACGTTTAATCAATCAAAACACAAGTGTTTAAGCAAATTTCTGGATACTTTTCATTCATGCATAGCACACTATTTATAGTAGTGTATAAGTTACATAAAGGAACATGGGATTCCTCTTTACAACTTTTAATGATCATCCATCACTTGCCTAATTTAAAAGACAAAATAAGATACTAACTATAAGGTGATTAAAAGGCTCATATAACCGTCCAATTAATCCCTCATAACAACAAAATAAAACTACTCAATTAAGCTTAAAAACTATGCTTAAATTAAAGAGGAAACGTTCAGCAAACATGAAGTCTTCAAAGAGCATCTTCAACGTCCAAGAAACGTGCAAACAGCCCCCTTGAGTCACGCTTGTAACCTCCCATTTAAACCCTTGATTCAAGCTCCTTTATTCCAGCAACAACTCTCTAATTAAGTACAAATAACCCCCAAGTAAAGAGGTAGAATAATCAGCCAACCAATGCCTTAATTCACGCCCAACACAAGCCTTGAATCACGCTTCATATCAGTCCAATGTAACTCTCAAATGCATCAATCATGCGTGGCTTCAAGCTTGGAAAAACGACACATTAACTAGATGCCTTCAACAAGATTAGTTACACTAAGAGAAGTGTAACCATTTGTTAAACTCTTTGGACTAAAACCGTGCATTGGATTGAAGAATGATTTGGACAAAAAGATTCCCTCAGTACCTTGCTCACTAGCACCGTATTGGACTTCCTTATCTTGACCATGGATGAGTGACCCTTGACCATCTTGGTCAAATGTGTTTTGACTTTCATTTGATTCAATCAGCTTTGTAGAATGTATTTTTGACTTTCATTTGATTGCTTTGTTTAAATTTATTTGACTTTCATTTGATTCAAATAGCTTTGTTTGAATATGTTGACTTTCATTTGATTCAATTAGCTTTGTAGAATGTATTTGACTTTCATTTGATTCAAATAGCTTTGTTTGAATGTGTTTGACTTTCATTTGATTCAATTAGCTTTGTGAATGTATTTGACATTCATTTAATTAAAATAGCTTTGTTTGAATGTGTTTGACTTTCATTTGATCAATTAGCTTTGTAGAATGTATTTGACTTTCATTTGATTAATTAGCTTTGTTTGAATGTGTTTGACTTCATTTGACAATTAGCTTTGTTTGAATGTGTTTAACTTTATTTGATTCATTTAGCTTTGTTTGAATGTGTTTGACTTTCATTTGATTCAATTAGCTTTGTAGAATGTATTTGACTTTCATTTGATCAAATAGCTTTGTTTGAATGTGTTTGACTTTCATTTATTCAATTAGCTTTGTAGAATGTTTGACTTTCTTTGATTCAAATAGCTTTGTTTGAATGTGTTTGAATTTCATTTGATTCAATTAGCTTTGTAGAATGTATTTGACTTCATTTGATTCAATAGCTTTGTTTGAATGCGTTTAACTTTCATTTGATTCAATTAGCTTTGTAGAATTTTCACTTTCATTTAATTTAA
>NW_018744448.1:0-58521 GCF_001683475.1 Chenopodium quinoa | reverse complement strand
TGTGCATTATGGGTTGCTCATTGCTTGATAGGTTTGAATAAAGTCTACGTACATCTAAGAGATAGAAGAAGCTTTAGTAACTGCTTCCCCACCAAACAAGCCGTAAATGATATTTTCTAAGAAACTTAGCGCTTATAGCAAAACTCATCACATGTGCATATATAGAGTTATAAGATCCATTTTCCAAGCACATTACTTCTACCTATTACTGATATAATTCTCAAATGACCAATTCCAATGAAAAAGAATCACCAAATTTGAAATCTTCAGCAAATTAAAGTGCATGACCAAATCAAGTGATTTATGTATAACTTGCAATTGTACATTATATGCTTTGACAAATAATCATAAAAATGCATCATAATTAAGATTTCAATAAAGCCGTCTCTTTGCCTAAAAGCACATCACGTTCCATATTTTCTTTTTGTCATCTCAATTGAAATCGTACTCATTGAATTGTAACCCTTATACACAAATTCATTTTATTAAGTCGGTGCAATGTATGTCTACCAAATTCGAACTTATTCAAAATTTTGGTAGTTAGTCACATAATTTTTTTTTTTTCTACCTTTATTCTCACCATAGTGGAGTAGTCTCAAAACTCTCAATGATTAATAATGTAGAAAATGTCTACAACTTAAAAATAAAAAAATTAACCATAATATTTTAAAGCGAATATATCACTACTTCTTCATTTCCATTCTCTTTTTGCTTGTACTAGTAATCTTTAATTTGAAAAGAAAGAAATGTTAACTAAGAAACAGAATATAGGAAAATAACATAAATATTATATATAATTAATTAAATTCATATCGATATATACTTCAAAATGTTAATGTTTTAGAAGATTTTATAACGCGTAGTTGAAGATATTGATGCACATACAAACAAAAATGAAAAAAGGGAGTAAAGAAATTCAATTTTAATTAAAAACATATCGGGTGTTGATTTTGGTCACTAATAATTTGTGACTAATTTAATTGAACGGTAAATTTTAAAAATTAGTCGTTAAATCAATACTATTATTTTAAAACACGAAGTTGGAAGGGCACTTGTCCTCTTCGTGCCTTTCCTGTTTCAAAATAATTTTTTTTAATTAAAAAAAAACAATCATACATCTCTTCAATCTCAATCCCCTAATCTTGCCTATTCAACAAAATAATTTTTTTCACCAAAATATATATATATATATATATATATATATATATATATATATATATATATATATACCAAAAGAATAAACTCACGCTTATAACTCAGGTTTTTTTTTTCCTAATTTTTATGGGGTCTTCTTCTCCAACTGGCTCCAAAAACTTCCATCATCAACCCATACCATCTGAAAGGACTGAATCAACAACACTAACCCCATCATCAATAATACAATCAACCATTTTCATTGGCGTCTTTTGGCTTCTCTCAATCTAATTATATATGTTTCCATCTTTTTCATCTTTATTAGTATTTATATGATCGTTATCAATTAAATATATTGAACTTTATCCTGTTTAGGCATTCTACAATACATTTGAAGATCAAGGTACATTCATTTTATTTTATTTTTCTACATTATTTTGCTTATCAATTAATTAGTATGGTCGACATATCAATATTAAAATTTCAATAATTTAAATTTTAATTGCCTGTTTTGGTGCATGTTCATGTTTATAGTAATTTCAAGTTTTCAAAGTCATATATATTTTGGAAGATTCAAATTGTGGTATGAATTCAAATTTATTGAAGAGTCGCAGTCTAATTTTTCACCGGGTTATTTTGAAATTAAGAACTTTTCTGTATTTTCTAAATTGGAAATTACTTCCTTTCCTTCTTTTCCTCATTCTCTTCCACTTCCCTAATTCTGTAATTGATACATTCTAAATTATACTTTGTTGCAGAGCCCTTAAGACATTGCTTAGTTTCGGATACTAATCGCTATAAATTTCTTATTCAACTTATTCGTCAAAATCAAAGTTAGTTTTTTGTTTTAATTTCGTTATATTGATTTTGTAGTAATATATGGTTGAACGATGTTATTAATGTATAAAAAATTGATTTTGGGCCATCTGTTAGTATATTATTTTAATGGATGAATTTTATTTCTGCAGTGTTAATCATACTTTGGATGGCATTTTTTGGTACAAGACTGTATTTGACGATAAAATTGATTCAATTTTTTCACTACTTAGCATGTAGTTGTTGAAGGTTTCATTTTTTTAGTATTTTATTCACTTTCCAACTAATTTAAATTGCATTTTGATGTTAAATTTTACTTATACTTTCACTTATAATGCATTGTTTGATTGTTTCTGATAGTCGTGGATCCATTATGGGTTGCGGTTTTACTTGGTTGATTGAATATTGGTGTCTCTTTTCTTGCAAAATGCTGAAAATCAATATTGAGGATTTAGATGAATATTGTGCATGTCAGTTTTTGCACATACTGTGAGTTTGGAGTATAAAGTTGAAATCCCGTATTATTTTTAATGTTGTGTGTCAAAAAAAAAATATTAATGTTTATTTTATGTCTATTTAAAAAAAACAGCATTAATAACTATTATATATAAAGTTTATTTTAAACAAACAAAAATACAATACAAAAAACAGCCGTGCATTCCTGTCAAAAAAAAAAAAAAAAAAAACCATACGTCACACGAGTTTAAGATTAGTTAAATTTCAAAACTATTGCCATTTATCGACTAAAGATACATTGACTGATCTATCCAACCATTATTTATCAATATGTAATTATTTTACATATCATTTTCCACTTTTAACCAACACAACTTGCCAATTAATAAAAGCGTGGATTATTGTTGTGCAGTGTCATCATTTTTTAGTAAATACATAAACAAGTTACAGTACTTCGTATCAATTTATTATTAGTTTACTTTTAATAAATTTAAGTTGAATGCAAAAGAATAACCCGAATCGTGAAATATTTCTAGTATGAAGTTATATATAGCTAATATAATGCTTAATTACGTTGATCAGAGTTATCTTATTTTGTTAAGCTTTTAACTATGGAGCATATTAAGGGAGTTCGTTCTAACCCCAATGGCTCCGTCCCCTAGAGTCCTACGCACTCTTCACATCCTAAGACTCACAATTCATTCTACTTGAAAATCATACTAGTAATAAACTAAATAACTTCAAATTAGTATGTGATTTTGAATTTATACCTCCCTGATATGACATTCTAAATCAATATGTTACATTTTAATTAGCCAAATGATTCCTTAATACAAGAAAAAGAAGTAAAAAGGATAAAGGATGGCTTGACTACATTATACATGATCTCCCTTGCTAGAATTAGATAAGATCATTAGACTTTAGACATTTAAAATTAGGGTTACATTTTTAATTACCAACGTAAGAAATTGGTAATAATGAAATAATTGAATTATTTGATGAGATTAGACTTAGAAATTGGGCTAGAAAAAACCTAAAAACAAACAAAAGAACTTGGAAAATGTCAACCTATGAAAAGGAATTTTTTTTTTTTTGGTGATGTAATAATTAAATTGAAGGTCAATTTAGTAGGTAACCTTTGCATAAAAAGTACAGTAGATTAATTGAATGAAGTCGTAAGTTCTAGAATTAGAGTAACAGTTAAAACATAATCATCACACATTTCTTAATTATTATGCCTTCTTACGTTTTGTGGCTACTGAGGAAGACATGTCTCATTTACCGTCAAATCTAAGATTTTTTCTACAGGTTTTTTTTTTTTTTTTTTTTTGTTTTTTTGTTATCATAAAGTCTATTTGGTTGAGCTTCAATGATACTTTAACGATCAACGTACATTAGGGAAAACGATGGACATTTAATTTGATTAATTTGTTTTGAAATTTGATGATTTTCAACCGATATGACATTGACTGAATAGGTAAAACTAATTTACATACATCATACTTCGATATGTTACTATCTTAATGGTATTATTAAGTCGTGATATTAAAAATGATTTTGCTAATGGTATTTCTTTCATACAACATGTTCAAATGTCATCCACCCTTATTTTAAAAGTGGAATATTTAGCACTTACATTTTAAGCATAAAGTATTCTTTTGTAAGAGGGCGTGATGATGTATAGATCCATTCACGGACTCTAATTATAACTTAAACTTTTAGTTGAACAGGTTATTACTTTGCATTCATGAACTCCCTATCTAGAGGCTTGGACCATACCATACTAATTAATAACTTAAACTTTTAGTTGAACTGGTTATTACTTTGCATTCATGAATTCCTACCTAGATAGAGGCTTGGACCATACCATATTGGTTTTCGTGGTTCCAAAATTGTTTTACCTCCATTACATATTATGTGCAACGTTTGAATTTTTATATCTCATAAATAATAACCAAAAGTTGTACATAATATATAACAGAGGTAGTGTTGTAGTATATTGTTTGGAATTTCAATTAAATTGTGATTTACGGTTTAAATTAGGTGAGGTTTCCAAATATGTTGTAGTTTGGTGCCAAAGCGCATCCAAATTGGACCATGAACAACCCGGTTAGTCATTTTTTTTTTTTTAACAGTAAGATACGCGGAGGGGTGGGGCACCTCTTATCATAGGAGGTGTGATGAGGAATCGAACCACGCCAGTCGGGGGGGAGATGGAGGACTAACCATCCCTCCATCTCCATGATCTTCAACCCGATTAGTCATATAGCATTGTGCATAATCAAAACGTTTTTACATCATAAACCGCTTGTCAAATGAAAAGAAAAGTAATAACATTCAAAGTACCAAAGAGGCTGTCATAATACCCTTGTAACCTTCATACAGAGATTCTAGATAACACGGATTTATAAATTATAATTATGCATGTCACCTCAAAAAATTGCGTTTTGTCGGTTGAATAGGGTAGAGAGAGCAAAATGTGGATTAGTTTTACACGGTTACTCGTACGGAGTATTACACAAATACACACCCTCGTTTACCGTCTTTACATCAACTTACAAGTTACTCCACAAATTAGCAGATTAATACTCCGTACTCCATTGATCATTACATATGAAAACGAGTGCAACTAGGTGCATAACAGCTATTTATTTGGGATGCATATAAGAGGGCTAATTGGTAAATTCACATGACACTGGATAATTTTGTATTTTTTTTATGGTTACAGTGATATTTTTAACATATTATTTATACATGTATTTTATACTATTAGAGTATAGGTTGTCTTAATAGTGCTATTTATGTAATAATTAGGGGTGAGCATGGGTCGGGTACCCGTATCGTTAACACTAACGGTTAGAGTAACCGATAACCAATATCACTAAAAGTGATATCCATTAACCGAACCGATAAGTTCGAGTATCCGGACTTCGGGTACCCGGATTTTCGGATCAGTTATCGGGTGCCCAATAAGATATCCAATAATGATAATCAAACTTAAAAAAATGTAGTTACTATGATATCATTCAACACAAATTAACAACAATACCACATGATCTTGACCAAATTATTTATAATATTACTAATCATTTATATTATAAATGATTATGAAGTAAAATAAGAGTTTAGATTTTGGATAATTAGGTTTAAGTAGGAAAAAAAAAATAAAAAATTGTTTATTGGATCGGAAGGTAACCATTAATTTTAATATGATACCCAATAACCATACCCGATAACAAATTATCGGATCAGGTACCCGAACTGTTATGGTTATCGGATCGGGTACCCTAATTTTTGGATCGGTTACGGATCGGGTTTTCGGGTAGTTTTGCTCAGCCCTAGTAATAATGGTACAATATTTGATGTACAATTGACATACTTTATTTGTACCGCTAGCTAGAAAAACACACTACTACAAAAACTAGAATAAGAAACGAAGATACAAAACGGTTTAACTTAGATAGGCGATCTCTAGGATTATATAGAACGCCTAATCTAAGTTAACCGTTCTATTTGATTTATTTTAATACTTTTATTAAATTGTGATTTTATTATATAGAACACATTTCTTAGTTAACCGTTCTATTTGATATATCCAAATTTTACACTTATAATATAGGTCACCCCTCGTAGTTAACCGTTCTATATGTTTAACATTGTTTTTTTTTTAAATAAAAAAGAAAAATCTAATATACCAAAAGGCCCAAAATTATAACCCTGACTCCTCTTTCCTCTTAGCCGTCATTCACTCATTCTCCTTCATAACTTCCCCTCTTCTTCTCTCACTTCTTCCCTCCTATGAAACCCTAACTCCTTTCTCTTCTACCTTCATCCCTCAATGTTCTAAAATCGACAAAGAGAACGGTTATCTTTGCTAACTGTTCTCTTTTATTCATTTTTTAGAAGCACATAAAACAGAAAAGAGAACGGTTATCTCTTGCATATAGAACGCCTCTTGTACTCGTTCTCTTTTCCCTTGCATGTAGAACGCCTCTTTTACCCGTTCTGTAAATTTTACATATCGCTTAGCAGAAGAACGCCTCAGAAGGCGTTCTATAAGACCTATTTCAACCGTTCTCTATTCCATTTTTTGTAGTAGTGACATTTACTTCATCCGTTCTTTTTTTATTGCACCATAGGAGTTTGACACAAGATTTTTGGTAGTGGAAAAAAGGATGAGAGAGAAAGGTAAAAATATAAGATTGCCCATGTGATGGTATACATAAACTAAAAAATCAAATGTGAAAAGTAAGGATATAATTGGTATTTGTAGTGTGAACACAAATATTTCTTTCCTAAAATATAAATGGTGCAATATTTGTGATACTTCCTTAAAAGGCAAGTGATGCAATATTTAAAAACAAAGGAAGTATAACACTAAAGCATTTAATGGTACTATTTACCTATTTAATGGTACTTTACACCAATGTTCATATTTACTACTCATCCACCACTTTTTTTTGTCTTATTTATGCTATTTACAAGACAAGTATATAGGAGCTATGCGCCAAGATTCTCCATAACAGACGACGAACTATTCCCTTCGTCCCTTATACAATGCCCTATTTGCATTTATATATGAGTCAAATTTTAAAAGTTTTGACGTGGCCACGTATCTTGGATATAGTACTAGACTAGTATAGTACCCGTGCAATTGCACGATTTTGATAGTTTAAATATTAAATCTCACAAAATCGAAATCAAAGTTAGCCTAATGCATAATAGTGATATTTTTTTACATTATTTGATTATTCCTTCTCAATAATGTGTATCATGTTATCGCGTATTATAATTTTAATTCAACGTTGAATAATTTTTATTTTTAATTTTTTAAATTAGAGATATAAAAGGGTTTATAGTCTTATCTCATATATTACCTAGGGATGGCAATGAATTCAGGAGCCGACCTAAATCTAATTCATATTTTAGGGTCTGGGTCCTAATTAAATGGATCTGGGTCGGATCTGAGTCTTAGTGCAATGGATCCGGGTCTGAAAAGTTCAAACCTAGACCCAACCCAGATTTGACCCATAGACCCGTAGATATTTTTTAATAAAAAAATGACATAAGTCATAAGCTGTCTAATCTAAAGAATCAGATGAAAGGAAAATCTAAAGTACCTAACTCCAAACTACAACCGGTACTGCTCCAAGGGCTAGCTCCTACTCTCATCAAGTTGGTTGTCATATGTTTAATAGTATTTTTTTTTAATGTATCTTTTTTATATGAAGCTTATTTTGATATGCAATATGCAGCAAGATTACTTAATGTATGTATATGACTACACTAGTAGAAAAAGACAATTGGGAAGCGGTTCAAAACCCCTAATGGGAAGCGATTTTGAACCACTTGGGATCGGGGACATCCCATTACCCCTTTAAATGCAAACCGCTTCCCACTTGAAGGGAATGGGAAGTGGTTTAATGCCTGAATCGCTCCCCATTATGGATTTAAAAAATAATTTTTTTTTTCACAGAAATTGATACACAAAAATAAAAGATATGTATAAAAATATATATTTCCATTAATAATTAGTTGTAATATTACATTATAATTCAACAAAAAAAAATACTACTAAAGTCACCACCACACACAGCTATTCCGCCACCACCTCATCTGACGCCACCATCGCAACCGACGCCACCCCGCATCTGAAACATAAAAAAATAAAAAAATAAAATAGCTCAAAAAATTTACTCATTATGCAAATAAATTGAAGCGAAACAAATTCATTAACCCATCAATAAATTTACGAACCCTAACCAAATTTCAATTCAAAAACTGCAAATACACCATAAATCTAACCTTTATTCAAGCAATCAAACATAAGCTAACCCTTCAGAAATGCATGTAGAAGATGAAATTTGAAAAAAAATATAAAAATAAAAAAACTAGATCTAAATTTTTACCTAAATTAATACTCCGTGTAAGATCTAAAAACGATGGTGGTGCTCGGTGGGTGTCGCGTCGTTGGAGTTTTTGGTGTGGCGCTATTGCTCGAAGGTGCTAGGTGGTTGTTGCTCGTGGGGGTTGGTCGGTGGTATTGGTAGGTGGTGTTGGTCGGTGGTTAACGGAGAGAGCAGAGAGGGAAGGATATGGAGAGAGGACGTGAGAATGGAGAGGAGAGAGAAGGACATGGAGAGATGACGTAAGAATGGAGACAGGAGAGAGAAGGAGAGGACGTGAGAATAATGAGGGGAGAGATGAGAGAGAAGAAGGAGCTGGAGGGGAGAGAGAAGAAGGGCGTGAGAAATGAGGGGAAGGAGGAGAGAGAAGAAGGAGGTGTGAGATATAAGGAGGGGTGAGAAATATTAGGGTTTCTTTAGCAAATAGGGAGCGGTTCACTGTTCAAACCGCTTTCAATTATAATATTTGGCAGCGGTTCACCCATAACCGCTCCTTATTTGTATGTTTCAGGTTTCTTTTTTTTGGTGGGGTTTTGTGGGTTTTTGGAAGCAGAATTCAATAACCGCTTCGCATTTAGGGCTGCCCATTTTCTTTTTTCTACTAGTGCTATAAATATAGTCACACAAGTAATAGGCAAGTTATTATCTATTTAAAATTTAAGTGATTATTAAAACTCGAGACCTGTTAGATCAGTGGATCCGGGTCTAATTTTTTTTAGACCCATTAGATTTAGGTCAAATTTTCGGGTCCACCTCCAATAATCTGGGTTTTGGGTCTTGTCAAACTTGACCTATATTCAACCCATTTTCATCCCTAATATTACCCATATGTGTACTTTTGGTTTAATCAACATAATAAAATTTACTCTTCGTTCCTATAATGTGGTCACTGAATTTTTTAATCAAGTAGTTACGCCCAAGATAAATATTAAATCCTAGCTTAGGTCTAAAGACAAAGATAAACCTTTAGCAAAAACATAGTCAGCTTCCACCGAAAATATGAGAACCACACAAGTAAATTTACCTTCGTCAATTCTATCATGCATTGGAAGTAGCTAGGAAATCACCATTATCACAAGTATTGTGGTCGACGACATGCATAACCGGCCACTAAATTCTGGATTAAATCCACTTGATTTTCATTATTGCCAGTAATTTAAACATCCATTTTTTTTTCAAATGTAAGATTTGATTGTGGGTGATAATTTCTACATTGCTTTGCAGTTCCAAGTTAATTTATTTTTTCCTAATTTTAATTGCTGAATTGATTGTGACAATTGCAATTCTACTTTGTTGTGCATAATGATATACATTTGATAAAAATTTGATAATTTTGAAAGTTACCGTGCATAACTTGATAATTTTGAAATTACCGTGCATAATGATATACGGTTGATTGTGACAATTATACTGTTATTATATAATTAGAGGCTACTAAGTTAGATTTTTTTTAAATACTTTATTGCATAATGATATACTATTGATAAAAACACAATTTATGCTCATCATTATAAAATGATATAAAATATGGATATAACTCATATAAGGAAATACTACACTATTTTAATCATATATATTAGATAATATTTTGAAATCAAGGAAATCATATTGACAGGTTCATATACTATGCCTAAATATTATCTTATTTCCTTCTCATATATCTTTTGGTTTATTATTGTTTATGACATTCTATTTTCGTATTTTTTTTTTTTGACAATTAACAATAATATATACTACGTACTTGTATACATTTAGTTATACATGATAGCATATACATTTTTTTTTTTTTTTTTGTGTTATAGCATATACATTATTTACTATTAATCTAATAAGATCACTATTCAAAATCTTGCTTTATGATTTATACACAGCTCAAATGCCTTATTTTGTTAACTTAAATCTATAATATGATATTTGTATTGTTTATACTACCATATTTAGTTGTATAAGATATCCTATATATATATTTACTATATTTAATGACACCGATTATTGGTTATTAGTAACTAAACAGACTCCTTTAGATTGCATATTAATATATTACAACAAAATTTAGAATTACCATAAATAGCATTCTATAATTAGGCGGGAAATTTTTCATTGTAAGAGCGACATGTGTCAAGTTTTAGGTTAAGCGTTCTCTGTTTTAGTATATATATATATATATATATATATATATATATATAGATTTCTTAAGGCAATTTTAATTGACAGGAGTATGTAAATAAAGTGAAAAGATATATCTCTCTTTGACATTCATCACACAATTTTGTGTTATAATAACGTTTCTTTTGAGAAAGTACATTAATTTTATTTTTTAACATTTTTTCTTTCCAAATGTTCCCCTTTTTATCTCCCTTCAATTCTCATCATATGTGTCCTTTTTTTTTCCTTTTTCTTTTTCTCTATACCCCTTTTATAATTTTTATCAAGCCGACTTTGTCTACCTTAAAAATATTCGAATGTCACATCTGATTTCCAGAAGGTGAAAAATACAACTTCCAAATGGAAAAAATTACTATTACGTCCGTTTTTATTTAGTTGATACCTTTCTTTTATCACGTTTGTCAACGCATTATTTTAACGATTAATATCTCTAATTCTCGACAATGTAAAATTAAAAAGTGGTTATTAATATAATATACATTTAGACGATTTAAACAAGAGTCTGCTTGACTATGTTTTAACATAGCTATAAATCACAAAAACTAGTCAAAGTGTAGCTTATGAATAGTGTAAAAGTCAAAAGGTGTCAACTTAAAAAAACAGAGAAAGTATTATTTAGAAACATATATATATAGAGTATGCAATGTAACTACCATAGATGATGAGCCGAGGCATAGTTAGTACAAGTATTAATTCCAATACCAAAAAATTAAGGCTACACATACAAATACACAAACCATCCAATATGCATGTAGTACATGAGTCAATCAAAACCCATCTTAGCCATGTCCTAATACACATGCATTATTGGTTATTTGTATCAAGACATACAAATATTAGGAGACAAGAAACAAGGAAAAGAAATTAGCATACTTTCATGACCATTTTGGTCCACCTTACTCCCACAATATCCCCCACATTTTCCTCCATCTTTATTCCATATGGACCCCATTACACCAATATAATCTCCCTTCATACGTTTTCTTCTCTTCCATATATAAACAACCTCCAAAACCTCTTTTTTGATTAGTCAAAATAAAACATATCCTAAGTTTTTTTTTATATAAAGTTTATACAACTTTTTATATGGATTATTATTCTAATGGCGATCATGAACATAAATTATTTTATTCAAACACTATGAAGATGAAACAAAATATTTTTGTAAGAAGTAGTGGGTTTAGATCAATTATGGGGATGCTTGTAGCAGCCTTGCTTTTGTTGGTGTTGCCACAAGTGTTGCCGCCTACGTTGCCGCCACCGCCGTCGTTGTTGCTCTTCCTTCCGGTCGTAATTATGGTGGCTTTGTTGCATTTTGCCTTGTGTTTATCTCCTAAAGTTCCTATCATAATTGATGCGGATTATGCTTGCATTTGATCCATAAAGAACAAGCTAAGCTAGCTGCTTCTTTGATCTAATGTTGCTATGAGTTTTTTTTTGTAGTGTTGATCAATTATCAAAAAAAGTTGTACGCAATTAGTATATATCTCTACCTTTAGCATATATTATGGTGTACAATTTACTTAATTTTTTCTTTTTTAATTTTATTTTTTTGGAAATGTATATCCTTTAATTTATAGGTTACGAAGTATTAATGTCAAAGAGTTTGAACAAGTATTTCTGATTTGGAAATTGAAGGTAATAATAATATCAATTCAAGCGGATTTCTTTCTGAAAGTTGGAGAATATATGTACAAGATATATATTTAGGCTTATATATTTACTAATTTGAAAGAATTTGTGTTAATTCCTGACCAATTTAATAGAGGAGATGATTGAGTGGCTAAATTGGTCTTTAGTTTTTCGTAAAATATGTTTTACTCATTTGATTTTTACTTATTTGAATTGAACTTATGATGTGCTCATTTTCTCATTTTACTTATGTGATGAACTTATCTTGTTCGAACATACTTTAATTTACGTGAACGAACTTACTATACAAAAGACTTTATTAGAACATACGAAGTATTTAATTAGTTGTTATTTGAATTTGGGTCCTTATCATTTTCTTGAACTTGATTATCAAAAGATTCAAAACTTATTATTAGACTTTATTAGATTTCTTTTAGTTGTAAATTGAATTTGAAAAACCCTTATTCATCCTTGTTAGAAATTATTTTTCTTGAACTAATGTAAATGTTTTCAAATTTATTATATGAACTTATATTTTGGGAAATAAGTGAAAATAGGTGAATGGAAGAGGTCCTTATTGTATTCTAGTCAATTCTAGGAGGATTTAATTGTACAATAAAATTGGAAGAATTATGTTAGAATTCACCATCAAGAGAAATCAAAGCTTCCCCAATTCAATTGCATCATTTACTTCTTAATTAAAAAAAATTAGGTCAGTTACTCAGTTGTACAGTAGTAATTAGTGTGCAAAAAGAATATTGTATATGTTATTGTTTGCCTTGTTTTATGTTTATGAGTTTATCATCATAATCTTTATTGATGTAGTAAAAGCTTAAAGCCTATAGTTAACCGGCTGCATATAAAATTGAGGATTTGTTTCTCTCATGCCACATGTCGATTGAGTTTGGTTGTTAGAACTTTTTTTCAACCTATAGATAGTCTAGATTCTCATCCTTCTAAGTTTACCGCTCTCTCAACAACTATTAATCTCGTGAAGGGAATTCACAAGTACTATGTGAACAAGATGCAACTAACGCACGTCATATCTGTAAATTACAAAGGAAATTTACAAGTAACATGTGAGCAAAGAGTAACTAACGCATGTCATATTTGTACAAATGTATATCATAGCCCCATAGTATACTTACATCTCTCTACTAATTTTATCATTTTTTACTTAGTAAAAATTCATAACTCGCTGATATATATAAAAACAATTGAGAAAAACCTCATTAACAACCACTTTCAATAGAAATTTGTTATACTTCTTGTTGGCATATGGGCGCATAGGTGCAAAATAAACTATCACGAAGACACAACCCTTGTGACTATATATGTGGCCTAACAAGCTAAGAGTTCAAATTTTAGGTTGTGTAACATGTCTAGGTATGTAAGAGATTTCAAGCAAAGGAGTGACATGACGCGACTCGGTCATGAAAGTTTTTCCCACTAGTTGGCACGCGCCATAAGACGTGCATGATGTGGCATTAGGCCTGACCCAACATGGCGCCTGTTGTTGGTAATTGCCCTCTTAAGCTTCATGTCAAATCTCCACATCTATGTACGTGCTTTCCTCTATAGTATACAATACCACCTTTAGTTATAGTACTTGATATATCATTATGAAAATTCATAAATACACATTCTTAGAAATTCAACAAATATGCCTAGGATGTTAACATGAAAACTTTCTAAAAAAAAACAGCACATACAAGTTCATTTCTATCACGTTGATTAGTAAATTAAAACATCACTTATATACATAACAAACCATCAAATAACTATTGTCATTTATGGAAATAATATGTTAATGGCTACAGAAAGATGATCAAATTACAATGTAAGTGAGTCGCGAATATTCACGAATCAAACAAAATAGTGTTCGAACTAGACAGAATTACAAAATGAACTTTAGATTTTTGTTCGAACCCATTTACTATGCCAACAAAAACTAGTTATGATCAACCTTGTTCATGAGAGTAATTCGTGAACTCATCAGCTCATTCGCACCCTTAATGACAAGAAATAAGCTCATAAAATGAGCTTTGGGCCAATTGGATCAAACCACAAAGTGAACTAAAAGAGCAAGAAATAAGCTCAGGTCTATAATACCCATTTCACATTCAATCTTCACATCCCAATCAAAATTCGATCTTTGACCTAGGGTTACAATCGAAATTCGATCCCCAATTTTTCTCTCTCTCTTTCCTCACTTTCTCTCTCACCGAACAACAATGGCGTTGCGTAGATTCATCAACGAGCTTCGAGGTGTTACAGTGAAGGAAGTTCCCGACAAGGTGAAGCCTATGCTATCTTTCTCCTACCTCAAGGAATCATTCGCCAAAGGAATCGACAGTTACCATGCTAAATACATCGAGACTGATTCAATCATGCCTCTTTACCATGTTTGCTTTGGTGGTATGGCCTTCTCTTACCTTGTTGCTCTTCCCGAGGAACGCCGTCATCTTGAGCATGCCCAGAAACATGGTCATTGATCTCCCTCCTTTTTCAGGTAATTAGGTTTTGATTGTTTGAAATTGATTGTAATTGATTGAATTTGGAGCTGGTTAAATTGATTGGATTGGAAAATTGATCTTGAGGTTATTGGTTTTTATGATTTAGGGTTTGATGTTTTGGGAGTTTCTGATGAAATGTGGTTTTTGATCTTCTCGTTTGCCTCTGATTGAATGATTTACTCTCAGTTTTTTGGGTTATAATGTTGAATTCTGTGTTTTTTTTTTGTCTGTTTTTAGTTGAAATTGGATAACTTTGAATTTGGTAATTGGTGTGAATTTTCCGTTCTATGCTGAAGGACTGTAATGATGCGAGTTACTGCTCTATTATAGGTGAAATGTGACAATTTTTTGTTTCTTGATCGGTTCCGTTTGAATCTTTGTCGCCGAATTAAGAAAATCTGATGAATAATTTGATTTGTCATGCTGACACTTGTGCTGGAATCCCTTTGTCTAGAAATATGAATCTGGTGTTTCAAGTTAACAGCTAGGATACCAAGTTTTGTATTCTGCCATGGGTGAAGATTTAGACGCTTATTGAGGCATAGTTTTTACGAAGATGCAAGGGAGTTGGATGGATGAGGAAGTAATCTGGTGCTTTGTGATATTTGGTGACAGCCTTTTTCACATTATGAACTGATAATAGGATTTTATGGGTTGCTACATGTTACTATTTAGAAAGTGTGTTAAGAGTAGGGATGTCACGATGCAACCAATTAGATTCTGATTATGAGTGTGAATTTCATTAATCTTGGAGAGCTACAGTTGGTCTTGCCTTGTGTTAACCATAATGTTTCACTACTGATGTATGACGTGCGGTACTAGGTAGTAAAACTTTGAAGATGACTAATGATTATGTGGTTATTGAAGTAGATGCAAGGGGGATTGAGGGCAGGGCGAGGAAGTAGTCTGATGCTTGGAAATGGTGCTTTGTTCTTCAGGAAGTATTTGTGGACAGCCTTTTTACATTATGAACTGATGATAGGATTTTATGGTTTGCTACATTTTACTGTATTAGAAATGTGCTATGAGCAGAGATGTCACAATGCAACTAATGAGTATGCAGTCATCCGTTTTGGAGAGCTACAGTTGATCTTGCCATTGACTACTTATGTATGATGTGTGATACTAGGTCTTATAATTGTGAAGATGTCTACGATTATGTGGATATTGTAGTAGATGCAAGGGGGATAGGGTGTCTGGTGCTTGGAAATGGTGTATTGTGCTCGAGGAAGTATTTGGTGACTGCAATTTTTACATTATGAACTGGTGATAGGATTTTATGGGTTTCTACTTTTTACTGTATAGACATGGTGTTTTGTGTTTGAGGAAGTAGATGTCCATGATTTATGCTTATTCTCAAATGCATAGTTTGCTGATAAATGCTGTAGTACCACCTAATGTTTTAAGTAGCATTTCAATTGTGTCCATGAAGAACCATTGTTTTCTTGACTTAAATCGAATAGGTACAAGGCTTACAGAAGTACTGAAACAACCTAGCTAATTGTCTTCTAGTTGTGGGCATGGTGTATGTGCATGCGTGTCTTCTTGTATACTCTATATAGAAATGTAGGGGAAGTTAGTATATGAGGTTGGGTTGTTGTGTTTTACAACGTGACTTTTATTGAACTTCGTATCTTGTAGCTTATTTTGCGCTGGATTCTGCATGTGTTAAATGTAATAAACTAGCATAGGGGGAAGGGACACTTTTGGTTATGCAATTTAGTCAATTAGTATATCCTTTTTTTTTTTTTTTTTTTTTTTTTTTTTTTTTTTTTTGGGGGGGGGGGGGGGAGGGGGGCAAGAGAAGAGAAAAAGGAAGTCAGAGTGTATAATTAGACTACAGAGGCTATTAGGACGAAAGGATGAATTAAGCTTTACTTGTTTGAGGTTACTTTACTTTTCTTAGCATTGGGAGTGTCCACTGTCCAGCCACTCAAAAGTGCTGGACCCCATTTGATGATTTAATTGCATCGAATTTCAATCTACTATCAATTTCCCCTAACTTTACACATCTTCCTTATTTTTACATTTCTAACATTTTTGTCTATTACAAATTTGTATTTGACGGTGCGAATTTGACGAAATGGAGTTTTCTTGAGTTCTTGTTTCGTTACCATTCTTACCAACATTTGAACAATAAATGGAGGAGATAATAAGGACATGCTTTGAGAACTGTAAAAAAATTCTTGAAAAATACTCAATGGAGCATTCTCTGTACTCAAAACAACTACCACATTTTTTTATTGGATGAAGGATCTCTCCAGGTGGTGGCGATTTCCCTTCCTGAGGTGGAGACAGAGAGTGATTAAAGAGGTCGAGCAAGCATTTCAGGCAAATATGTTGGTGGTTATGCTAGTGACAGTCAAGGTGATTAGAGTTCCAAACTGAAATTCTAGTGTTGAAGGGCAAGGGGTTCTCAATGGTGGTGCAGTGGATTGGGGTCTGGTTGTTTTGCAGACGTTGAGGATTTTTTGAGAGAGGTGATGCTGATGGCATCTTATCTGGTGGCCCTTCGCCTGCAGTAGCTATTGTGGTAGTGTGGTATCTCTTACCAGATGAGTTTTAGAGGTTGCAGATAATGTGTTCCAAACCGAACTGTGAACACCCCTAGAGGTATCCACTACCACAAGAGGGTTTTCATTCAACCCAAGTTTAAGAGAGGAAAATGGGTGTAGGAAGATACGCTGGTTGTGTGGTTCCTAGGGGTAAACACTTTTGTTTCTGCAGATTAGTCAATTAGAGCAGAGAATTTGTTAGAGAGAAAAGAGGTGAGAATGTATCAGAGAGTATCAGGGTGTGATGAAGTAAACTAAAATTGGTTGTGAGTTAAATTTTTTATTTTTGACAGGGTGAGTTTTATTAATTTGATGTTTTTTACTTAGCATGTGGAGTGTCCAGCTATTGAAAAGACTTATAATGCGATCCTCTTTTGATGATTTTATTTTATCAAATTACAATTTATTATCCCAACTTAACTTCTTCCTTGTTTCTGATAGATTCACTTATTTTATTAGAGACAATCTGACGACCCTATTTAAATGTTCTTAGGGGGTTGGAGAGATGAATGAAAAGAATTGTTGGCTGGTGTGTTCTTTGAATGTGGTAGGTGAAAGCTTTTACTTTATGTTGCAAGTTAGGGTTATTTTAAGAGGTCTGTTAGAAAGAAAACAAATGAAGCTAATAAAAGCTGACGTACTTAGTAAAATGATGAGGTATGTGATGAATATTAAGTAAATATCCAAATTGAGTAAGGTGATTGAATCAGTTTAGTGCAAACTTGAATTCTACCATTCATTGATAACCAAAATCAATTGTTCTCAAGTCCAACTGAAAGACGTAGATCCTGAAACATCTTATCTCAGCTCATTCATGATGCATTCCATATCCTACTGTATAGTTTAGAGTTATGGAATTGAAGTCATAAGTAGATCTATCTTTGGAATTGAAGTCATAAGTAGATCTATCTTTCATATGTAGGATTGTTTTGATGTCGGAGTTGAAGTCATAAGTGGATTGTTCTATGGGTAGATGTGTAACTTGAGCTCATGGGTGAACTCTGAACTTTTGTTGCATAGAAGAGCTAATGCTTTGTTTCTTTAATTAGTTAATGTTCTTTTGCTCTTAGTGCCATATTTGGTAGCCCTTTTTGTGAGCTTGGTGGATGACTTGGGCACATGACTGAATATTTGTTGCTTGGAAGAGCTATTGTTTTGGGTTTCCATTTTGATTTGTAAGTAAGCTTTGCTTACAACTATCATGTGGGTCAGTCAACAATTATTTGGTAGGGCTTTATCATGCACACCATATACTGATATACTGCTTTGTAATGAAAATGATCGGAAGATTGTTATGGTTTTTGGAGGTAATATTTCCTCTGGATTTCGTTTGGTTGCTGTTTTTAGGTGATTGCTTTAGAAGTGCATTTATTGATATTTCTTGTGAGCATGGGTTGCCCTTTGCTCAGTTTTCTTTTCATATGAATGTTGTCTTACCAGAACTGTTTTTTCATGTATGCAGGTTGAAGTTTGCATGTTTGGGAGGTTGCTGGAGTCCGTCAAGTTGTTTTTTTTGCTTTTGCCTGTTGAATTTGTAGAGTGCTTCACAGCATTAACCAAAAAATAATAATTTTTGGGAACATATTGATGGGTGAGGTTGATATTGTAAACCTCTGAAAATCAATTGAATCACTGTTCTACATATTGAAAATTAACCTTTCCAGTTTTGTGGAAATGTAGTGTGTTACTACATGCGTAATTATCATTCCGTTTACTGCATTGCACATATCCTTCTAACCCCTGTTGTCACTCTCTAAAGAACCTGTTTCTCACCACAGCGTGATCATTCGCATCATGTCGCATAATCAAGTGCAACAGTTAGAAGCTGGACATAGGTGTATGATGATAATCCCCGCACACATGAAGTATAAGTGTATAACGTCAGCACACTATGTGCATGATATAAATAGCAAAAATCAATTACTATGTAAAAAAAAATAATCGCTATTTCAGCTTTTCAATACTCTTTCCTAACTCTGTAATACTCAGATTTTTAAATGCCTTAAAAATTTACTTCAAATTTTGAGGATTGAATTTTGTGAAATGGGTTTACTTTCATGATATAGAGCCTAACGTCGTTTGTATTCTACGCTTTAATCAATGTGAAGATTTCGACAAGGATGTTATGGCTTTCCTTTCTTTCACAATGAAGGTTATAACTAAAAACTAATTTAGATTAAAGACCGATGTAATAAATGTTTGGCCTTTTTACTTACGTTTTTGGATGATTAGGAAGGGCCTGAGCGAGGAACGGTGTCATATTTGGTTTCATAGACTCTAAATAAAGCATAAAATTGATCCTTCACATTACTCTTATAGGTATATACATTATCGTCAAGAAGCATGCATTGAAAATAACTGTCAACTAACATAAATGTATTTTCATACTTTTGCCTAGGATCTAATATGGTAGCAAAAATATAAATCAAAGGAATTTCACTTTAATATTTACGCCACTTTGTTTCCATTGCTGGAAGATACTGATCATAATCACTTTGGTTGCGATGATCAGCGAAAAGTTGGGCGAGTAAACATGCATTTGAAAGAAAGTTTTGAGCACAAGGATTATAAACAGAAGAAAAACAATAAGTCATGTTATATAATAACTGTAAAAATTGCATATATCGTTCACATTTATCCCAATCATCCTCATATATAGCATTGTTTGGAAATTTTTGGTTGTAAGAAATTGTCAACGGATTCTTGTACTCAATTGCCTTGATTAACATGTCATAGGTGGAATTCCACCTAGTTGGGCAATCGGTTTGAATTTTATTGCTCTTACTTTTGTTGTTTAGAAAACTCTTCCATTCTTGGTATAGCATCTCTAATTTTGTTGTAGTATGGACCAATTGCTCTAATTCCATCCTGTACACATAAGTTAAGGACATGGCAAACACATCTAGTATGAAGTGCGTCACCATCTAATATTACATCGGTCAAGTTTTGTTTGACATAATTAGCAGTATATGTCATTGAGGTTGCATTGTCAAATGTC
Organism: Chenopodium quinoa; assembly: GCF_001683475.1. Taxonomy (NCBI): domain Eukaryota; kingdom Viridiplantae; phylum Streptophyta; class Magnoliopsida; order Caryophyllales; family Amaranthaceae; genus Chenopodium; species Chenopodium quinoa. Next base: position 38,342 of record NW_018744448.1, on the reverse strand, counting down.
ATAGACATGATTTTTTCTCGAAGGATGTATTCGTTTATTGCTTCCATTAAATGGTGAGCAATGTTAATACCGGCGTGGGGGGGGGGTATTCCAGCATTTTGAAATGGATTATTCATTTTTATAACAACCATTGATCATCTACCCAATGTCAAGTCACACATAAATAGTGATATTTATAACCACTATCCCAAGAATTGACAGTCAAAGACACTCTACAATTAAGTTTACTCAATTCGTCTTGTAACCGCATTTTGTACTCTAGGAAGTTTTTCATGGCAGCGGAATGAACGGTTTTCCTAGTGATTCTTTTATGTTGGGGTTGTAATGCTTTTTTAATGTAAGTGTTAAATGGGTCACTTTCGGAGAAAAGGAAAGGTTGTTCGGCGTGTACTATCATTTTCCCTAGTTCATCCCTATCCCTCTCATAGTTGTAGGTAAAGCAATGTGGATGGAATTGGAAAATTTTTGGCTGGGTTGGATCACTAGCTGGTTTTGCACAACTTCTCATGTGTCTACTTAAGTGTCCCGTCACTACTAGAAAACAGGCCATTTTCGACGAAAAAATTCCGTCGAAATCACCCTGAATGTCGGAAAACCGTTTGTTGGAAAAACGACCTTTTCCGACGGAATTTTCGTTGGAACAGTTTTTCCGACAGAATTTTTTCGTCGGAAGAGGTTTTCCAGCACCGGAAAGTCCGTCAGAACAAAATCCGACGGAAATTCCGTCGAAAACTGCTGCAAAAAAAAAATAAAAAAATAAAAAACCAGCACCACCCCAACCACACCCAGACCCCCCACCCCACCTCACCCATCCTGACCAAATCTCCCCCACCCACCCCTGACCAGACCCCCACCCTGTCGAGCCACCACCACCCTACCTGAAAAACGAAAAAAAAAAAAAATAACCAAATCGAAAAAAATAAAAACGTAAAATCCGAAACAAAAATTACCACAAAAACAAGATCTAAACTAGTAGATATGCATATTTGATCGGAATTTCAATAAAAAAAAAAGGATAATTCACTATTATCATTACAAATATCTAATAAATTTATAAACTACAATTACAATTTACAAAAATAATTAACTATAATCATAAATGTTCAAAAACAAAACAAGATCTACAAGTTAACCTTAACTAAAACTAGATCTACTAAAAAACCTTGGTGTTGTTGCGACGGTGGCCGTTGTTTCGTGGTGGTGTTGTTGTTGTGGAAACCTTGAGATGCTCGCGCGGTGGTGTTGTTGCGGCGGTGGTTGTTGGTTGTTGGTTGTTGGTGTCGGTGTGGTGGTCGAAGATGACGAAGAAGGAAAAGGAAGGAGAAGAGGAAAGAGGACGAAGAAGGAGAAGGAGGAGAGAGAGAAAGTGTGGGCGGAGGAGAGAGAGAAAGAGTGGGCGGAGGAGAGAGAATGAAGGAGGAGAGGAGGTCAGAGAGGAAGAGAAGAGGAAAGAGGAGAGGAGAGAGAAAAGAGAAATGAAAGGGGAGGGGTAGGGTAGGGTTCCGGTTTTTTAAGGGTATGAATTTTTATTTTTATTTTAAAAAAGCCATAAATCCGTCGGAAAAGGCATTAAATTCCGTCGGAAATTTCCGGCGGAATTTAAGTCCATCGGAAACTAATTATTTTCCGACGGAAAATCCGTCGGAAGCTACGTATTTTCCGATGGATTAAAATTCCGTCGGAAATTTACGACGGAATTTAAATCCATCGGAAATCACGGTTTTTCTGACTGATTTTCGTGTCCGTCGGAACACATCCGTCGGAAATCAGTCTATTTCTAGTAATGCGTCCCGGACTTGGATTGTGCTGAGTATATATTACCACATGTTTTACATTTTGCTCTTGTTTGGGCTTTATTTAGCAGAAAATAATGCCATACATCACTTTTGCGGCTTTTGATATTTACCATGTCACTTTCGGTTAACCATTGCTCTTGTGTGTTTGGGAATTGGGTGTTTGTAGATTCGGAGACATTTAGGGTATCTTGTTGGCTACCTTGGCTAGAATAAAAATTTTGTGGGTCAAAGAAATTAGGTGGGAATTGACCGAATTGTGGAAATTGGTTTGGTGGTGGAAATCCGGGCATATTATTCATGTTATACGGTTGAAAACCGGAAGTACCATCGTGCCTAAATTGTTCAAAGCCTAGGGGGACATTATTCGGGGTCATTGGTCGGACTTGAAATTGGGGGGTAATTGGATTAGGTGATTCCCTAGAACTATTACCACGAGCAAATCGGGCTTTCCTAGAGGATGATGGGTTGTTCATGTTTGGTGATGCCATAATTAACAATAATAACAATTTTAACAATAATAATAATAATAATAATTAATAACAACAATTATAACAATAACAATAATAATAATTAATAATGACAATTATAACAATAACAATAATAATAATTAATAACGACAATTATAACAATAACAATAATAATTAATAACAATGATTATAACAATAATAATAAGTAACAATAATATTAACAACAATAATAAAGATTAGTTAGATCTTACAACCGTGCTTCAACACTTTCCACTAATTACGATTACAAACTTTTAATTTTTTTTCGATATTAATAAATAATAATTAGAGAATATAAGAGAATAAGAGATTAAGAGAAGAGATGAGTTGAATTGTGATTTGGAAGTGAAGTGGAATTTGGTATTTATAGGCAAATTGGGGAAAAGAGCCGTTATGGCCATTAGAAAGAGGGGAAGAGCAACGACTCTAATTATAGCCGTTATTGGCATGCCAAGCCGAGCCGGCACGCGGGCCATGCCTGACGGGCTGGCACGTGGGCCAAGAGGCAGCCTCGTGCCGGGCCATGTCGGAAATTTGCAAATTCTGTCCGTGGCACGGCCCACGGCACGCCAGGCGACGACCGTGCCAGGCCGGGCCAGCTGTCGGGCCGTGCCATGCCACGCGGACTTTCGTGCCGTGCTGGGTCGCCCGCAGGCCAACCCGGCCCGTGCCCAGCTTTACCGCTACTTAAGGTAGCGATTTGTCTCTAAAGAAAAAATTACCTCAAATGTATTACCGAGCCTACATGAACTGTATTTTTGTATATAAGTTTCATTCCAACGCAAAATCGTAAATAAGTTTATTAAAAGCTATATTTTTATAAATCATCCTTATATGAACACAAAAAGTGGGTTAAATGAATTGGGTCAAAAAAACTAACGACCCTTCAATGTCAAGCCTCAGACGACTGAGGCCAAGGTGAGCCTCAAATGTTTGGCCACAAAATGATAAAGAATAATGTAGCTTTTCCTGAAAAAAAAGCCAGAGATAGTACAATGAATGAATCATAGTTACGTAACTTACGTTGGACTTAAATAGTGAGATAAATAAAGTAGGGACCAATGTATTTGATTTTCAATTTAGCACACCACAAGCTAATGTATTTGTTGTATGTACGGCCTCTTACCAAAGTTGTCAAAGTTAATGATCAAAAATTCAAAATAGATCGTACTTCTATTGACGAAGCCAAATCTTTTGGCCGTTTTTGTGACGTTATATCTATAGACGATCTGTTTTAAGTTAGGCTATTACGGAGAGTTTGGTTAAGAGTTTTTTAGAGTAAAAGCAGATATTTGAGTATTTTAATAAGCTAATTAGATGATGTTTGTTAAAGAATTGTTTAATAAAAATTTTTGGTCCAAAAAACTCTTTCAAACAACTCTTTAACAAACATCTAATCCGCTTTTTAATTGGTCCAAAAAAAACTAAGTAAATACAAGTTTCTCAACATGAGAAACATTAAGGGGTATTTTCGTATTTTTGCTAGAACAAGTAAGGGTACATGTGTCATTTCAGCAAAATAAAAACTCATACTCACTGCTCTTTCTCTCCTCAACAATGGAAGATTGTAGATTGGGAATATCTTCAACAATGGACAAAAATCTTACAATTAACAACACACAACTATCGTTTAGGGTTAACTAAGCCCTTAATTAATTTTTTTTTAGGGTTTTCGTTAAGTTCGATGGTGAAGCCGTCGGAGATGGTGGGGTTGGGGTTTGTTGTGGTGTCCGTGGTTTTGGGCATGAAGTTGGTGGTGTTGGGCATGGTGTTGAAATTCGTCTGCCATTGATGATGGAAAAGCTTGAAGAACATGAGGATGATTGAAGGAGAAGGAAGAGGGTGAGTCAGCCACAAAAAAAAACAATAAATATTTATAAATTTACTAGTATTTACCATTTTGCCATGTTGAGAAAATGGGACTAGTCCCAAAAAAACTCATTATCAAAAAGTTCGTATAATGAGCTTTTAGCTTGTTTATACAATGTATATAACTAACAACTGCTTGCCAAATATTTGTACACAAACATCTAATTACAACCAAATAGGACATAGCGAATGTAATCTAGAGTTCGTTAATATCTACCCTATGATACATTAACACCTTTTTTTTGAGAAAAAGATACATTAATACCGTATTAGGTGTTGTTGAAACCTATTGTAGCTCACTTGTGAGTGTCCTATATTGAAGAAAGATGAGAGATGGTTTCACTTTATAAAGTAGAAGAGTTATTCTTACTATTGTCAGTTGATTTTAATACTTGTATAAAATCTCCTTAAATTAGCCTTATTTGTGAAAATATAACATGATATCAGAGCACAGTATTCTCATAACATATAATCTTCAATTTTTGATTGAGCTGATCCTTCAACATAATATTAGAACCAAGATGACACAATCACCTGGTGTTGATAAAGGGGGAAGTTGACCATTAATTTTAACATTAACCCGGTTACACAAGTATTAATCAAGTGAACTTAAATGACCCCACGTTATATTTTTCTTTTTCATTTTTTTAATTTTGATTGAACTTATATTATTTGACTTTTATTTCCATCGATTAAACTTGCTGAAATAAATGGAGATAAGTTTGGCCAGACCTTTTAGCAACAACTTTAATATTTTACTTTTACATTTAGTAAGATAAAAGACATTTTTGTTTTGTCCAAGTATCAAGCTAAATTGCACTTGACGAAAGATACAACTAACCCGAAAACCTAGTACGAATCCATTGTATCATAAATAGTAGTTAGAAACCCAATAATCAATTTGGAGGACTTCATATCGACCAACCATTCTTGAATTAATTGGGAATTTACGTATTTTGCTAGATCACATGCTTTTTAAAGTTTGGCTCTCATAAGTTAGTTAGGAGGTTAGATAGATCGCGTAAGCAACCCATCTTTCATCATGTTATGTAGTAAGGATCAATGAATCTATAACTTAACATAGACCAAATACTCGTTAGTTGTATAGAGACGTTAGTTAATGGGAAATGGGGCGAGAAAGAACCTTAAAAACGTCATTTCCATATTATGTCTAATATTTGGAAATCCAACCATAGACCTTATTATGGACTAATAAAGGTGAGAATTTTTAAGAACCTTTAATTAAAACAATGTTATGGCTTTGATGGAGGAATTTTTAGATCATTTTTTCTTACACAAACGAGTGTTACTCTCTTTCCATCCATATCATTATAGACATTATCATCGCGAGAGCAATATTTAATTATTCAAAATTATAAAAAAAGCAAATTTAAATTCTATTTCCTTTTGTTTTACGCTCATAAACACATGCTTAATTCATGCAACCACTCTAAACCATCTAACTACCATTGAAAACCTAGCCAACCTACTTAAAACCACCCACTTGCCATCAAAAACCCATCAAAACTCCCTCATATCAACCATCTCAACATAAAAATCTACAATATTAACAAAAAACCACATCAACCGCCCTAAAATAACCTATCCTCCTCACAAACCAACCACCTACTTTGAAAATAACCTCCCATCTCCAAAATAACTTGAATCGCTTACAAACCACTACAAACAAGAACCGTACCCTAATCATCAAGAATATTAACCAAACAATTCAATTAGATCGTTCTACATAAGATGGAAACAAAGGTAAAAAGAAAAACCTTCAAGTCATTCCAATCCTTAACCAAACACCCCCCAAACAATAAGTCACCATATAGTCAATTAATTAGTCATTATTGCAAATCATTAAATAAATTTCCCACGTGAACAATGACTTAAATTGTATAGTAACTTTCAAAGATTAATATATATCCCATGTGCATTTACTAACCAATTGCATACGTGCCGTAATTTTCAAACCTTCCTTTTTCACATGTGCATGTAACTAGTCATTAACCATATTAATCACATATATGCACAATTCAATTATACATGCATGTATGCAATTAATCCTCATTATCTCATTGCCGTAGACACCTTGTGCTCTCTAACTTATCCTCAAAATGCCTTTTTCTTAGTATAATCATAATATTTTGCTCCTAAAAATAAGCTTGAAACATAATACTTATTCCGTTCTATTAATATTGCAATAATAGACTTTTTGCACTATTCATCACTCTTGTTTGACCATATAATATGATTTATATGTTAAGCAAAATATAGTCATGTGGGATCTTGTTGGATTCATCTCATAAAATACTTTCACAATATCAACTTTTTATAATTTTTACTGTTACAAAATTATAGATATTTAGCATATAAAATGTGTTTTGAAATGCGTAATTTCATCCTTGTTACAATATTAATAGAACGGAGGACGTATATAACCTAGAGCTCTTTGATTTGCAAACTATGTTCAAATGCTATGGTTTAATATTAATGGTCATATTAACTTTGTTCTTGTTGGTTTTGCCCTTAGTTTAGCCGCCGTTGCCACCACCACCATCGATGCTCCTCTTCCTTCCTTTGTTTATGATGGCTTTTCTAGTGCACTTGGCCTTCTTGCCGTCGAAATTGCCTCAGTTAGACGCTTATTATTCTGCCTCTATATAAAGGAGATTTCGATCGTGGTGACATTTTTTTATAATTCAGAAAATAGTGATGAAGATGTACGTCGATGTCAAAATGTCAAAGAATTGGCATGAAAAACATGAATTTTTTTTTAATTTTTGATTTAAGGCCTAAAATTTAGGCTCAAGGTATTAAGTACAGGTATATACCGTTGAATTTTTATACAAAAATATATTCCATCTAGAGTATTGTAATTTATTAATAGTAATTAATTTATTGGTAAGGCATGAACTAGTAAATTTTTTTTTTTTTAAACATGGCATGTAATTTCATAGTTAAGTAAGAAGAATTGTAGTATATTACATCATTCCATGTACAGTATTTTTTGGTAAAATAATCGATTTTTCCATAATTTTACTTATTTGTTGTTGCTTGCAACGTTTGTTATTGGGTGAAGGGTTTTAAAAATAGAGATAGATAATATGATGATGAAGTATAAGGTTTCCTTAAAAAAAAAAAAGTATAAGTGTTGAGTCCCTTAGGTTTTGATTGATAGTTTTGAATGATGACAAACAACTAAGGGAAACAGGTCCTTGAAAGTGTTCGATACAGTTGGGGGAACCAGCTAACATAGAACACTGTTTCCCCAGACAAGTTATTACTTACATGAGTTTTCTTATTGAACTAACTTGTCTTTATACAGGGAACAGTTATATGATAAAAGTGTTATGTACTGGTAGGAAACCAGTATGTACTGTTTCCATGGTTGCTACGTGGTAAAGCAGTCACATACTCTTTATTGTGCATTAACCATGTTACATGTGCAGTAGTTGAGTTGATTCCAAGACTTGGAGCATAGAAGCCTTTCGAAGATATTTCGAAGAAAGATTGTTTGCTCATAATAGAAGTATTCAAGGAAGATTCAAGTCTTGAAGATTACATGAAGAAAAGACGATTTATGCTTTAATATGTTATCTAGGTTTTCATGTAATATGCTCCGTAGTATGCTTGCATGTTTGGGTATATAAGTGCTTAAAAGTATATTGAAGTATGATATGAAATCTGGTACAAAGTTGGAACAGGTTTCATAACATGTTTCAATTCAGGGAACCAGGTTGGGGAACCAGGTTCACTGTATTCGAGCTGCCGTTTTGGAAAAAGATTTTACAAAAAGATTTTTTCGAAAAGATTATCTTGAAAATATTTTGTGCAGCTGGAAATAAGATGAAATATTCTTGGTTACCTAAAAACTAGGAGTATTTATCTTAATTGATTCTATCTTTGTGATTAAATCAAATAAGATAAAAACTTTCCTAAAATTACATTATATCTTATTCTCTAAGATTGTGTGATTTAAGGAAACTAGGTTTTAGGAATCTAAGCTTATATAAACTCATCTTATTTCACATATTTCGTGTGCCTCTCCAGAAATTAAAAGAGCAATTATTTGAGAGCATATACTTAAGCACTAATCCCATTCATCAAGTCATATACAAGAGCATTCTAGTACTTAAACTTTTTCTCTTAATTAGCTTCGTAGAAGTGAGATCAAAAGGGGAGTTCTTGATTCTTGTATTGAGTCTTTAACAAAGGGGTTAAAGGCTGGGTGAGTGTTTGTGAGTTCAAACACATTGGGCTTACGAGTGTAAGTCGAGAGCACACTCGGAGTAGAGTGTGGGGTTTGCTGGTTCCCGGAGTAGGGAACAGCAGAGTGTTCTTTGTCTTTGTTTTTCGGAGTAGATTAATAAAGAACTTAGGATAGGAGGACGTAGGCCTGAGTTGGCTGAACCTCGTTAAATTTGTTGTGTTCTTTATTGCTTTGTTTTATTTCGTTAAATTTGTTGTCTTCTTTATTGCTTATTTATATTCCGCTGCGTACGGGAACCAGCACAACTGGTTCCTCACACATAATCCGAAAAGAAGCAAAATTAGCCAACAATTACTTAACACTCAATTCACCCCCCCCCCTCTTGAGTGCCCATTGAACCTTCAATTGGTATCAGAGCCTAAGCTTCTCGAAAGAGTAACATCTAGAGGAGTTAAGAATGAGTACTCAAGAATTAAGTGCAATCGGTTATGACAACAAGTCACCCAAGTTTAATGGAAATAATTATGCTTGGTGGAAGAACAGGATCCAGAATGTTATCATGGGTATTGATTATGAATGCTGGCTCGTAGTTAAAAATGGTCCTAATATCATTCTCAAGACAGATGTGGAGGGGAACCAGGTTCCCAAGAAGGATAGCGAATTGGTCATTGCTGATTACAAGTTGCTGGAAAAGAATGCTAAGGCAATGTCAATACTACAACAAGCAATAGGTGAGACCGAAACAAATCGTATCTCTGGCTGTAGTAGTGCTAAGGAGATATGGGACACCCTTGAACTTGCGTTTGAGGGAACCAGCGAGGTAAAACGGTCTAAAATTGATTTAATTATGTCTAAATATGAATTGTTTGCCATGAATAAAAATGAAAAAATCAATGATTGCTTTCGTAGGTTTATGACTATTGTAAATGATCTTAGATCTCTTGGTAAAAATTTATCTGACGAGGATCTTGTGAGAAAATTATTGCGTAGTTTAACAGATGCATGGACAGCCAAGGTAACAGCAGTATACGAAGCAAAGGATCTGTCTACCTTGTCTCTGGAACAGCTGATTGGTTCCCTTATGACTCATGAGATGCTGATTGACTCTAAGTCTGAGAAGGAACCAGCAAAAGGCATGGCGCTTAAGGGAACAGTAGAAGATGATGAAGATGAAATTAGCATGATTGCAAAAAGATTTGAGAGATCTCTTCGAGATCAAAGAAAGAATTTCAAAGGTAAGCATTTTAAAAACTATAAAAAATCTAACTCTAATTCTTCTTCTACAGGATGTTTCAAGTGTGGAGAAAAAGGACATCTTATTCGAGATTGTCCTAAGTGGAATGACAAACAGTCTAAATCCGGAGATAAACAAGCATACAAGAATGCCATGATAGCTTCCATGTGGGGAGACTCTGACTCAGGGTCAGATGAGGAAGAAGGATCACCCAACTCAGATGTTTGCCTAACTGCCTTTACAAACATCAAGGAAAACAGCACTGGTCCAGGAACCAGAGGGGGAACCAGTACATTCAACAAATGCTTTATGGCAAAGAAGGATGTACTACATGAACGCAAGGTAAGCTTAGAGCAAATTAGAGAAGATATGCATGAATATGATAGAGAAAATATGCTTGCTTATATTGATTCCTTACTAGATGAATGCTATAAACTAAGTGAAACATACATAACTTGCAAAAGAGAATTAAAAGAAAAACGTGGTGAATGTAATATTGCTATTGCTAGTTGTGATCATCTAGAAGGAGTCTGTTATGAACTAAAAAATCAAGTAGCAGAACTAGAGGTTGAATTGGACAAGTGTAAAGTGGAACTAGAAAAGGAAAGATCGTTTGAACCAATTGATGGTGAAGAGGATCTGACCTCCTGGTTCCCTAGAGACTTATCAACCACTAGTGATACTCTTGATTTTTCAGTAGCTATAAGTAAAGCAAATTCGTGTACTAGAACTTCCTTGTTGAAGGCCTTTGAAACATTGGCTTACAACCTGGAAAACTCTCACAAGGAAATTGCTTCACTTAAAGCTGCACAGTTCACTGTTTCCCCTACAGGTACCAGTGTAGATGTCAGTAATACGATTGATAAGTATGAAAGTAATATTTGTGATTTGCATGCGGAAATCAATCAACTGAAAAAGGACAAGCAACCAGTGATTGTTGACATGTCTATTGACTCTATGGTTTCAAAACTTAATCTACAATTCGAAGCTTTAAAAAGTAACTTTGATTTTCTTAAAGAGAAAAACGAATTGTTAACTAAAACACTTGAAACCAGAGAAAAAGAACTTAATGATAGTCATAGACATGTGGACAAATTATTGAATGCTCAAGAATCCTTAAATTACCTGACTTCATCAAGAGGAAACAGAGGAAAAGATGGTCTTGGTTATACTAGACAGAGAACCAGGACTAACTGGTCTCCCAGAGAAACCACCTGGATCAAAGAATATCAACGAGGCAAGTATGTCATGACTAAAGAAATGCATGTGTGTTTTCATTGTGGTAAAAATGGACATAAGATACATGAATGTCCAGCTAAGAAAATTAGTGCTAATAAGAACAGCAAGGGTGTAAAATATGTGTGGAGAAGAAAGGATCAACAAGATGTTAATGTTGTTGAAAAGGGACCCAAGTATGTTTGGGTTCCTAAAACTAATGTTTGATTTGCTCTTGCAGGCTAGAGTGAAGGGAGACACCTATTGGTATTTGGACAGTGGTTGCTCAAGACACATGTCCGGGGATAAAGATCAATTCCTTTCACTAGTGGCCTTTGATGGAGGAAGTGTCACCTTTGGGGATAACAACAAGGGAACCATCACTGGTTTAGGTAAGGTTGGTAAGACACTTTCTAACGCAATAGATGATGTTTATTATGTTGAAGGCTTGCAACATAATCTCTTGAGTATTTCTCAATTATGTGACAAAGGTAATATAGTTGAGTTTCAAGCCAACCTATGTCACATAGTTAACTCACAAACAGGAGAACTTGTATGTGAGGGAACCAGGAAGCATGATGTTTACATCACCTTCTTAGATAAAATCCCTCAAGACAAGTCCATCTGTTTGAGAGCTGTTTCTGACAATAATCAATGGATTTGGCATAAGAGGTTTGGACATGCTAGCCTAACACTTCTAAACAAACTTAAAACACGTGACTTAGTTGTAGGCCTTCCTAACATTAAGTATGAAGCTGATAAAGTTTGTTCTGATTGTGTAAGGGGGAAACAGGTGAAAAATTCTTTTAAGTCTAAAACTGTTTTGAGTACCAGCAGACCCTTTGAACTTGTACACATTGATTTGTGTGGTCCCATGAGAGTACAAAGTCGAAGAGGTCATAGATATGTCTGTGTTATGGTTGATGATTATTCCAGGTACACTTGGGTAATGATGTTACACACAAAGGATGAAACGTTTGAAGAATGGGTAACATTGGTGAAACAAGTGGAGAACCAGCTCACCCACAAGCTGGTCTCGGTAAGATCAGACCATGGTACTGAATTTGAAAATGCTAACTTTATTGATTATTGTAGGGAACATGGAGTTAATCACAACTTCTCAGCCCCTAGAACACCTCAACAAAATGGTGTTGTAGAAAGGAAGAATAGAACTCTTGAGGAGATGGCAAGGACGATGCTCATTGAGAGTGGTCTCCCAAAGAGTTTTTGGGGAGAAGCTGTTGACACTGCTTGCTATATATTGAATAGAGGTCTCATTAGACCAAAGTTAAATAAGACTCCCTATGAACTTCTTAAAGGTCGAAAGCCCAACATCACATACTTTCGTGTCTTTGGATGTAAATGCTATGTGCATAATAATGGGAAGGACCAGCTTAATAAATTTGATCCTAGAAGTGATGAGGGAATCTTCCTTGGATACTCTTCTCACAGCAAAGCATATAGAGTCTTTAATAAAAGGACTCTTCGTGTTGAGGAGAGTGTCCATGTCATTTTTGATGAATTTAACATGTCTTCTGAGATTGCGCAGGTACAACCTGATGAAGTGATTGGATTGATGGATTTCACGGGGAACCAGTATACTGGTCCCACGGATGAAGTGCAAGCAGATCTAGGCCTACCAAATACTCCACCAGATGATAATGATGAAGTGCCTAGAGAAGAAAATGAAGATAATGAGGACTCTGAAGGGGAACCAAGTCCTGATGGTTCCTCAAATAATAGACAGGTAATGAGTTCAGGGGGAACAGAAGAAGGTACCACCCCTGAACCTGAGGTAAGTAATGATAGAGGAAACAGCATGAATGTGAATCCTCCTGGCTCCTCAGAAGAAGGAGAGATCCATGAACATGCTGGTTCCCAACTTAATGAGAAAGCACAAAACAGTCTTAATTTTAAAAGTTATAGATATCAATCTTCTCATCCCACTTATCAAATAATTAGTGATATAAATAAGGGGATTCAAACGAGAACAAATGTTTTTCAAAACTTTTGTGCTTTCTATTCTTTCTTGTCTAATGTAGAGCCTACTGACTATAAAATGGCATTGACTGATCCTGATTGGGTACTAGCTATGCAAGATGAGTTAAATCAGTTTCAGAGGAACCAGGTTTGGCACCTGGTTCCCCGTCCCAAGGAAAGATCAGTCATTGGCACTAGATGGGTCTTTAGAAACAAGTTAGATGACCTTGGTACTATAGTCAGAAACAAAGCAAGGCTAGTGGTGCAAGGGTACAATCAACAAGAAGGAATTGATTATGATGAGACGTTTGCACCAGTAGCTAGGCTAGAGGCTATTAGGATTTTAATTGCTTATGCTGCTCACATGAATTTTAAGCTGTTTCAGATGGATGTAAAGACTGCCTTCCTCAATGGATATTTAAAGGAAGAAGTATATGTGGAGCAGCCACCTGGTTTTGAAGATGCACTGTTCCCCCAACATGTGTACAAGTTGGACAAAGCATTATATGGATTGAAACAAGCTCCGAGGGCTTGGTATGAAAGATTGTCCAATTTCTTGATGGCAAATGATTACAAGAGGGGAACAGTAGACAAGACCTTGTTCATAAGAACCAGGGGGAAACACTTGATTGTAGTACAAATTTATGTTGATGATATTTTATTTGGTGCTACTAATCAGGTTTTATGTGATGAATTTGCTAATCTTATGCAGAGTGAATTTGAAATGAGCATGATGGGAGAACTAGGATTCTTCCTAGGGCTGCAGATTAAGCAAATGGATAATGGAATAATGATCCATCAACAAAAGTACTTAAAAGAGTTGCTGAAAAAATTCGGCATGGAGAACAGCAAAGCTTATGATACACCTGTTCCCCCATCTACAAAATTAGATGCTGATCTTAAGGGAAAAGATGTTGAAGCTTCTCTTTATAGAGGAATGATAGGTTCTCTACTTTACCTAACAGCTAGTAGACCTGACATTGTGTTTTCTGTTGGTTTGTGTGCTAGGTTTCAAAGCAATCCAAAGGAATCTCACTTGAAGGCTGTTAGAAGGATACTTAGGTATCTTGTAGGAACAGCAAATCTGGGATTGTGGTACCCCAAAGGCAGTACCATTGATCTTATTGGATACACAGATGCAGATTATGCTGGTTTCTTAGTTGATAGAAAGAGCACATCAGGTATGGCACACTTTCTTGGCTCTTGTCTAATTTCATGGGGTTCTAAAAAGCAAAATTCAGTGGCCCTATCCACGGCAGAGTCTGAATATATAGCTGCAGCTTCATGCTGTTCCCAGCTACTGTGGATAAGGAACCAGCTGAAAGATTTTGGTGTTATTTATAAAAGTGTTCCTATTTTTTGTGATAACACTAGTGCAATCAATATTTCAAAGAATCCTGTGCAACACTCCAAGACAAAACACATTGAAATAAGACACCATTTTTTAAGAGACAATGTGGAAAAAGGATTGGTGGAGATGTTGTTTTGTAAAAGTGAAGATCAAATTGCTGATATCTTCACAAAGCCTTTGTGTAGAGAGTCTTTTTGTAGGTTAAGAGTCCTTTTAGGTCTAGTTAGATTTTAGGTATTGGCTTCAATTACTTCCTTCAATGATTGGTTAGAATGGTATTCTCTTGTATAGTGTGTGTACATACTTATGTTGATATCTTTCAAGTGTTGTGTAGATGGTTCAAAATCTCAAAAGGATTGAGAATCATTGTTGTAAGAAACAGGTGAAATCAGGCTGAACTGCCAGAAACAGCGTGACATGGTTCTATACAGGTACCAGCAAAGGGAAACAGCAGACCAGCTCTGATATGTCATCCGATAATATCTTTTATTTTCGGAAGATTACTATAAGATATTTCCTTTTGGAAGGAATTTATCTTATTTCAGTTATTTAATCCCATATAAAAGGCAAACATATCATATGCCTTATTTATAGTTGGTTGAGATAATTATGGTAAAAGATAATTACCAAATTTTTGATTTCAATTTAAAAATATCCTTTACAGTTGCTTTTTATTGGCTCAACTAACTCTTTTCTTTCCTTCTTCTCTCTTTGTGCTTCATTGTTAAAATATACACTAACCCTTTGTGCAGATCATCAATCATCATCACTCGAAATTCTCTTTCTCTCTCTCGTATGCTTTAAATTCATCATTGTTCATTTGGTTACTGTTCACTCAAGGAACCAGCTCAGTCTCAGGGGGAACATCAGAAGGAAGCATAAATGTCCTTAAGCCCGAAGTTGGAGGAAATTCAGAAAAGTCAAAGTGAAAAGGATGAAATAGAGGTTGTTGGTTATTATGAGGAGACACCCACTGCTAAGACCATGGTACGAAGTAGAGTAACTCAATTAAAGAAGTTCACTGAGAAGGTGCAGGAGGAACAGTCCATTGACGCTGTTCCAGGAACCAAGAGAAAAAAGGTACCAGCAAGAACCTCTTTGCTTGATTGATGTGATGCTAGTTTTGCACTCGTTATGCAACAAGGAGAACAGTTTTGCACTCGTTATGCAACAAGGAGAACATTCTGAATCAGTACATATCTCTCATGTTTTATAAAAAAAAAAAAAAAAAAAAAAAAAAAAAAAAAAAAAATAAAAAAAAATAAAAAAAAATAGAGGAACCAGCAGGTCAGGAAGTGGTTTTGAAGCAGATTGGGGAATCACAAGAATATGCTTAGTAATATAATGATTTTGGTTTAAGCAGAGCATGGTGACAAGGATGAAGAGGAATCAGATGATAATACAGAAGATGTTGCAAAGTTCGAGGAGGAGGAAGGGAACGAGAATGATGATGAGGAGTGATGCTGTTTCTGTTCCTGTTTCCTCACCCTCATGTTTATTCTTAAATAACTGATTTTGTTGGTCTGTCTACTTCTCTCCATTCCATGAACTTTCTTTTTGGATGGATTTGGGCTTCTTTGGTTGAACTTTGTTGGCTTGTATGAACTACTAACTCTGCTATGGTATGAACTGTTTGACTAATCTCTTTTTGCAGCATAATGCTTGAATGGTGGTTGATGCCATTGTATGGATAAGCACATTAACTTGTGCACATTGCTTTTACTTGTGGATACTTTTTAATGATGCCAAAAGGGGGAAGTAGTCTGAAGTTGAAGCCTAAGGTTTAGCTAGTTTAGATTGAGTCAGTTTGAGTCTTTTTATTTCGTATTTTCTAATTTCGTATTTTCTATTTTCTGTTTAGGGAACCAGTTGGCCTAACTGACTTGTTCCAAAGAGTCTTGAGTCCTTGAAGTTTTTGACGGTTTTCCTTTTGAGCATGTTCACAGGTTCAGGAACTTCAAGAGTTTGTCATCATCAAAAAGGGGGAATTTGTTGAGTCCCTTAGGTTTTGATTGATAGTTTTGAATGATGACAAACAGCTAAGGGAAACAGGTCCTTGAAAGTGTTCGATACAGTTGGGGGAACCAGCTAACATAGAACACTGTTTCCCCAGACAAGTTATTACTTACATGAGTTTTCTTATTGAACTAACTTGTCTTTATACAGGGAACAGTTATATGATAAAAGTGTTATGTACTGGTAGGAAACCAGTATGTACTGTTTCCATGGTTGCTACGTGGTAAAGCAGTCACATACTCTTTATTGTGCATTAACCATGTTACATGTGCAGTAGTTGAGTTGATTCCAAGACTTGGAGCATAGAAGCCTTTCGAAGATATTTCGAAGAAAGATTGTTTGCTCATAATAGAAGTATTCAAGGAAGATTCAAGTCTTGAAGATTACATGAAGAAAAGACGATTTATGCTTTAATATGTTATCTAGGTTTTCATGTAATATGCTCCGTAGTATGCTTGCATGTTTGGGTATATAAGTGCTTAAAAGTATATTGAAGTATGATATGAAATCTGGTACAAAGTTGGAACAGGTTTCATAACATGTTTCAATTCAGGGAACCAGGTTGGGGAACCAGGTTCACTGTATTCGAGCTGCCGTTTTGGAAAAAGATTTTACAAAAAGATTTTTTCGAAAAGATTATCTTGAAAATATTTTGTGCAGCTGGAAATAAGATGAAATATTCTTGGTTACCTAAAAACTAGGAGTATTTATCTTAATTGATTCTATCTTTGTGATTAAATCAAATAAGATAAAAACTTTCCTAAAATTACATTATATCTTATTCTCTAAGATTGTGTGATTTAAGGAAACTAGGTTTTAGGAATCTAAGCTTATATAAACTCATCTTATTTCACATATTTCGTGTGCCTCTCCAGAAATTAAAAGAGCAATTATTTGAGAGCATATACTTAAGCACTAATCCCATTCATCAAGTCATATACAAGAGCATTCTAGTACTTAAACTTTTTCTCTTAATTAGCTTCGTAGAAGTGAGATCAAAAGGGGAGTTCTTGATTCTTGTATTGAGTCTTTAACAAAGGGGTTAAAGGCTGGGTGAGTGTTTGTGAGTTCAAACACATTGGGCTTACGAGTGTAAGTCGAGAGCACACTCGGAGTAGAGTGTGGGGTTTGCTGGTTCCCGGAGTAGGGAACAGCAGAGTGTTCTTTGTCTTTGTTTTTCGGAGTAGATTAATAAAGAACTTAGGATAGGAGGACGTAGGCCTGAGTTGGCTGAACCTCGTTAAATTTGTTGTGTTCTTTATTGCTTTGTTTTATTTCGTTAAATTTGTTGTCTTCTTTATTGCTTATTTATATTCCGCTGCGTACGGGAACCAGCACAACTGGTTCCTCACACATAATCCGAAAAGAAGCAAAATTAGCCAACGATTACTTAACACTCAATTCACCCCCCCCCCTCTTGAGTGCCCATTGAACCTTCAATAAGATTGTAGAGTGACGTTAATCAAATCTCATATAGCAATTTTGAAAGTAAGCACTATGCTTTAATTTTGATATACAAGTGTCTTTTTTTGACACTTAACAAATTGACAGGTACAATCATACTCCATTTGTTTTTCTAAATTCGATCTACTCACTTTTCATTTTTATTGTTTTTTGAAATCTCTATTAACTTTTTTTTTGTTTATGACAACAATATTTTTTTTTAATCATCTACAACCCCATTTTGCGGCCTGAGATCAATTGTATTAATATTGTAATTCCCTTACTCACTATCTCTCTCCTTTTTATAGTCAAAGGACCTACATGTGCATGACCTCCATTTTTACTTATGTTTTTTAGTTTGCGTAGTTACAGTAACTTATATAAGTAGAATTAGGTCAAATTAAATCCAAAAAAAAAAAAAAAAAAAAAAGATATGATAGGGTGGGCAAAGTGCATATCAAAGTTATATCCCATAATCTTTTTTGGGACAGATTTACAAAGACTACAAACAAAGGATTCGTTAACTTTTAATCTACACAGACAAGCTAAGCTAATTTAAACTTGAAAATCAGTTTGATCAATGCATTTGGATTCAATACTATTCAACGCGTCTTTAACTTCTTTAAATATATGGTGATGAATTCGACTATTTGAGCACTGAATGTGCATTATGGGTTGCTCATTGCTTGATAGGTTTGAATAAAGTCTACGTACATCTAAGAGATAGAAGAAGCTTTAGTAACTGCTTCCCCACCAAACAAGCCGTAAATGATATTTTCTAAGAAACTTAGCGCTTATAGCAAAACCTCATCACATGTGCATATATAGAGTTATAAGATCCATTTTCCAAGCACATTACTTCTACCTATTACTGATATAATTCTCAAATGACCAATTCCAATGAAAAAGAATCACCAAATTTGAAATCTTCAGCAAATTAAAGTGCATGACCAAATCAAGTGATTTATGTATAACTTGCAATTGTACATTATATGCTTTGACAAATAATCATAAAAATGCATCATAATTAAGATTTCAATAAAGCCGTCTCTTTGCCTAAAAGCACATCACGTTCCATATTTTCTTTTTGTCATCTCAATTGAAATCGTACTCATTGAATTGTAACCCTTATACACAAATTCATTTTATTAAGTCGGTGCAATGTATGTCTACCAAATTCGAACTTATTCAAAATTTTGGTAGTTAGTCACATAATTTTTTTTTTTTCTACCTTTATTCTCACCATAGTGGAGTAGTCTCAAAACTCTCAATGATTAATAATGTAGAAAATGTCTACAACTTAAAAATAAAAAAATTAACCATAATATTTTAAAGCGAATATATCACTACTTCTTCATTCCATTCTCTTTTTGCTTGTACTAGTAATCTTTAATTTGAAAAGAAAGAAATGTTAACTAAGAAACAGAATATAGGAAAATAACATAAATATTATATATAATTAATTAAATTCATATCGATATATACTTCAAAATGTTAATGTTTTAGAAGATTTTATAACGCGTAGTTGAAGATATTGATGCACATACAAACAAAAATGAAAAAAGGGAGTAAAGAAATTCAATTTTAATTAAAAACATATCGGGTGTTGATTTTGGTCACTAATAATTTGTGACTAATTTAATTGAACGGTAAATTTTAAAAATTAGTCGTTAAATCAATACTATTATTTTAAAACACGAAGTTGGAAGGGCACTTGTCCTCTTCGTGCCTTTCCTGTTTCAAAATAATTTTTTTTAATTAAAAAAAAAAACAATCATACATCTCTTCAATCTCAATCCCCTAATCTTGCCTATTCAACAAAATAATTTTTTTCACCAAAATATATATATATATATATATATATATATATATATATATATATATATATATATATATATATACCAAAAGAATAAACTCACGCTTATAACTCAGGTTTTTTTTTTCCTAATTTTTATGGGGTCTTCTTCTCCAACTGGCTCCAAAAACTTCCATCATCAACCCATACCATCTGAAAGGACTGAATCAACAACACTAACCCCATCATCAATAATACAATCAACCATTTTCATTGGCGTCTTTTGGCTTCTCTCAATCTAATTATATAATGTTTCCATCTTTTTCATCTTTATTAGTATTTATATGATCGTTATCAATTAAATATATTGAACTTTATCCTGTTTAGGCATTCTACAATACATTTGAAGATCAAGGTACATTCATTTTATTTTATTTTTCTACATTATTTTGCTTATCAATTAATTAGTATGGTCGACATATCAATATTAAAAATTTCAATAATTTAAATTTTAATTGCCTGTTTTGGTGCATGTTCATGTTTATAGTAATTTCAAGTTTTCAAAGTCATATATATTTTGGAAGATTCAAATTGTGGTATGAATTCAAATTTATTGAAGAGTCGCAGTCTAATTTTTCACCGGGTTATTTTGAAATTAAGAACTTTTCTGTATTTTCTAAATTGGAAATTACTTCCTTTCCTTCTTTTCCTCATTCTCTTCCACTTCCCTAATTCTGTAATTGATACATTCTAAATTATACTTTGTTGCAGAGCCCTTAAGACATTGCTTAGTTTCGGATACTAATCGCTATAAATTTCTTATTCAACTTATTCGTCAAAATCAAAGTTAGTTTTTTGTTTTAATTTCGTTATATTGATTTTGTAGTAATATATGGTTGAACGATGTTATTAATGTATAAAAAATTGATTTTGGGCCATCTGTTAGTATATTATTTTAATGGATGAATTTTATTTCTGCAGTGTTAATCATACTTTGGATGGCATTTTTTGGTACAAGACTGTATTTGACGATAAAATTGATTCAATTTTTTCACTACTTAGCATGTAGTTGTTGAAGGTTTCATTTTTTTAGTATTTTTATTCACTTTCCAACTAATTTAAATTGCATTTTGATGTTAAATTTTACTTATACTTTCACTTATAATGCATTGTTTGATTGTTTCTGATAGTCGTGGATCCATTATGGGTTGCGGTTTTACTTGGTGATTGAATATTGGTGTCTCTTTTCTTGCAAAATGCTGAAAATCAATATTGAGGATTTAGATGAATATTGTGCATGTCAGTTTTTGCACATACTGTGAGTTTGGAGTATAAAGTTGAAATCCCGTATTATTTTATTAATGTTGTGTGTCAAAAAAAAAATATTAATGTTTATTTTATTGTCTATTTAAAAAAAACAGCATTAATAACTATTATATATAAAGTTTATTTTAAACAAACAAAAACTACAATACAAAAAACAGCCGTGCATTCCTGTCAAAAAAAAAAAAAAAAAAAAAAACCATACGTCACACGAGTTTAAGATTAGTTAAATTTCAAAACTAGTGCCATTTATCGACTAAAGATACATTGACTGACTCTATCCAACCATTATTTATCAATATGTAATTATTTTACATATCATTTTCCACTTTTAACCAACACAACTTGCCAATTAATAAAAGCGTGGATTATTGTTGTGCAGTGTCATCATTTTTTAGTAATACATAAACAAGTTACAGTACTTCGTATCAATTTATTATTAGTTTACTTTTAATAAATTTAAGTTGAATGCAAAAGAATAACCCGAATCGTGAAATATTTCTAGTATGAAGTTATATATAGCTAATATAATGCTTAATTACGTTGATCAGAGTTATCTTATTTTGTTAAGCTTTTAACTATGGAGCATATTAAGGGAGTTCGTTCTAACCCCAATGGCTCCGTCCCCCTAGAGTCCTACGCACTCTTCACATCCTAAGACTCACAATTCATTCTACTTGAAAATCATACTAGTAATAAACTAAATAACTTCAAATTAGTATGTGATTTTGAATTTATACCTCCCTGATATGACATTCTAAATCAATATGTTACATTTTAATTAGCCAAATGATTCCTTAATACAAGAAAAAGAAGTAAAAAGGATAAAGGATGGGCTTGACTACATTATACATGATCTCCCTTGCTAGAATTAGATAAGATCATTAGACTTTAGACATTTAAAATTAGGGTTACATTTTTAATTACCAACGTAAGAAATTGGTAATAATGAAATAATTGAATTATTTGATGAGATTAGACTTAGAAATTGGGCTAGAAAAAACCTAAAAACAAACAAAAAGAACTTGGAAAATGTCAACCTATGAAAAGGAATTTTTTTTTTTTTGGTGATGTAATAATTAAATTGAAGGTCAATTTAGTAGGTAACCTTTGCCATAAAAAGTACAGTAGATTAATTGAATGAAGTCGTAAGTTCTAGAATTAGAGTAACAGTTAAAACATAATCATCACACATTTCTTAATTATTATGGCCTTCTTACGTTTTGTGGCTACTGAGGAAGACATGTCTCATTTACCGTCAAATCTAAGATTTTTTCTACAGGTTTTTTTTTTTTTTTTTTTTTTTTGTTTTTTTGTTATCATAAAGTCTATTTGGTTGAGCTTCAATGATACTTTAACGATCAACGTACATTAGGGAAAACGATGGACATTTAATTTGATTAATTTGTTTTGAAATTTGATGATTTCAACCGATATGACATTGACTGAATAGGTAAAACTAATTTACATACATCATACTTCGATATGTTACTATCTTAATGGTATTATTAAGTCGTGATATTAAAAATGATTTTGCTAATGGTATTTCTTTTCATACAACATGTTCAAATGTCATCCACCCTTATTTTAAAAGTGGAATATTTAGCACTTACATTTTAAGCATAAAGTATTCTTTTGTAAGAGGGCGTGATGATGTATAGATCCATTCACGGACTCTAATTATAACTTAAACTTTTAGTTGAACAGGTTATTACTTTGCATTCATGAACTCCCTATCTAGAGGCTTGGACCATACCATACTAATTATAACTTAAACTTTTAGTTGAACTGGTTATTACTTTGCATTCATGAATTCCCTACCTAGATAGAGGCTTGGACCATACCATATTGGTTTTCGTGGTTCCAAAATTGTTTTACCTCCATTACATATTATGTGCAACGTTTGAATTTTTTATATCTCATAAATAATAACCAAAAGTTGTACATAATATATAACAGAGGTAGTGTGTAGTATATTGTTTGGAATTTCAATTAAATTGTGATTTACGGTTAAATTAGGTGAGGTTTCCAAATATGTTGTAGTTTTGGTGCCAAAGCGCATCCAAATTGGACCATGAACAACCCGGTTAGTCATTTTTTTTTTTAACAGGTAAGATACGCGGAGGGGTGGGGCACCTCTTATCATAGGAGGTGTGATGAGGAATCGAACCCACGCCAGTCGGGGGGGAGATGGAGGGACTAACCATCCCTCCATCTCCATGATCTTCAACCCGATTAGTCATATAGCATTGTGCATAATCAAACGTTTTTACATCATAAACCGCTTGTCAAATGAAAAAGAAAAGTAATAACATTCAAAGTACCAAAGAGGCTGTCATAATACCCTTGTAACCTTCATACAGAGATTCTAGATAACACGGATTTATAAATTATAATTATGCATGTCACCTCAAAAATTGCGTTTGTCGGTTGAATAGGGTAGAGAGAGCAAAATGTGGATTAGTTTTACACGGTTACTCGTACGGAGTATTACACAAATACACACCCTCGTTTACCGTCTTTACATCAACTTACAAGTTACTCCACAAATTAGCAGATTAATACTCCGTACTCCATTGATCATTACATATGAAAACGAGTGCAACTAGGTGCATAACAGCTATTTATTTGGGATGTATATAAGAGGGCTAATTGGTAAATTCACATGACACTGGATAATTTTGTATTTTTTTATGGTTACAGTGATATTTTTAACATATTATTATACATGTATTTTATACTATTAGAGTATAGGTTGTCTTAATAGTGCTATTTATGTAATAATTAGGGGTGAGCATGGGTCGGGTACCCGTATCGTTAACACTAACGGTTAGAGTAACCGATAACCAATATCACTAAAAGTG
Organism: Chenopodium quinoa; assembly: GCF_001683475.1. Classification (NCBI taxonomy): domain Eukaryota; kingdom Viridiplantae; phylum Streptophyta; class Magnoliopsida; order Caryophyllales; family Amaranthaceae; genus Chenopodium; species Chenopodium quinoa. Next base: position 14,734 of record NW_018744448.1, on the reverse strand, counting down.
ATATCCATTAACCGAACCGATAAGTTCGAGTATCCGGACTTCGGGTACCCGGATTTTCGGATCAGTTATCGGGTGCCCAATAAGATATCCAATAATGATAATCAAACTTAAAAAATGTAGTTACTATGATATCATTCAACACAAATTAACAACAATACCACATGATCTTGACCAAATTATTTATAATATTACTAATCATTTATATTATAAATGATTATGAAGTAAAATAAGAGTTTAGATTTTGGATAATTAGGTTTAAGTAGGAAAAAAAAATAAAAAATTGTTTATTGGATCGGAAGGTAACCATTAATTTTAATATGATACCCAATAACCATACCCGATAACAAATTATCGGATCAGGTACCCGAACTGTTATGGTTATCGGATCGGGTACCCTAATTTTTGGATCGGTTACGGATCGGGTTTTCGGGTAGTTTTGCTCAGCCCTAGTAATAATGGTACAATATTTGATGTACAATTGACATACTTTATTTGTACCGCTAGCTAGAAAAACACACTACTACAAAAACTAGAATAAGAAACGAAGATACAAAACGGTTAACTTAGATAGGCGATCTCTAGGATTATATAGAACGCCTATCTAAGTTAACCGTTCTATTTGATTTATTTTAATACTTTTATTAAATTGTGATTTTATTATATAGAACACATTTCTTAGTTAACCGTTCTATTTGATATATCCAAATTTTACACTTATAATATAGGTCACCCCTCGTAGTTAACCGTTCTATATGTTTAACATTGTTTTTTTTTTAAATAAAAAAGAAAAATCTAATATACCAAAAGGCCCAAAATTATAACCCTGACTCCTCTTTCCTCTTAGCCGTCATTCACTCATTCTCCTTCATAACTTCCCCTCTTCTTCTCTCACTTCTTCCCTCCTATGAAACCCTAACTCCTTTCTCTTCTACCTTCATCCCTCAATGTTCTAAAATCGACAAAGAGAACGGTTATCTTTGCTAACTGTTCTCTTTTATTCATTTTTTAGAAGCACATAAAACAGAAAAGAGAACGGTTATCTCTTGCATATAGAACGCCTCTTGTACTCGTTCTCTTTTCCCTTGCATGTAGAACGCCTCTTTTACCCGTTCTGTAAATTTTACATATCGCTTAGCAGAAGAACGCCTCAGAAGGCGTTCTATAAGACCTATTTCAACCGTTCTCTATTCCATTTTTTGTAGTAGTGACATTTACTTCATCCGTTCTTTTTTTATTGCACCATAGGAGTTTGACACAAGATTTTTGGTAGTGGAAAAAAGGATGAGAGAGAAAGGTAAAAATATAAGATTGCCCATGTGATGGTATACATAAACTAAAAAATCAAATGTTGAAAAGTAAGGATATAATTGGTATTTGTAGTGTGAACACAAATATTTCTTTCCTAAAATATAAATGGTGCAATATTTGTGATACTTCCTTAAAAGGCAAGTGATGCAATATTTAAAAACAAAGGAAGTATAACACTAAAGCATTTAATGGTACTATTTACCTATTTAATGGTACTTTACACCAATGTTCATATTTACTACTCATCCACCACTTTTTTTTGTCTTATTTATGCTATTTACAAGACAAGTATATAGGAGCTATGCGCCAAGATTCTCCATAACAGACGACGAACTATTCCCTTCGTCCCTTATACAATGCCCTATTTGCATTTATATATGAGTCAAATTTTAAAAGTTTTGACGTGGCCACGTATCTTGGATATAGTACTAGACTAGTATAGTACCCGTGCAATTGCACGATTTTGATAGTTTAAATATTAAATCTCACAAAATCGAAATCAAAGTTAGCCTAATGCATAATAGTGATATTTTTTACATTATTTGATTATTCCTTCTCAATAATGTGTATCATGTTATCGCGTATTATAATTTTAATTCAACGTTGAATAATTTTTATTTTTAATTTTTTAAATTAGAGATATAAAAGGGTTTATAGTCTTATCTCATATATTACCTAGGGATGGCAATGAGTTCAGGAGCCGACCTAAATCTAATTCATATTTTAGGGTCTGGGTCCTAATTAAATGGATCTGGGTCGGATCTGAGTCTTAGTGCAATGGATCCGGGTCTGAAAAGTTCAAACCTAGACCCAACCCAGATTTGACCCATAGACCCGTAGATATTTTTTAATAAAAAAAATGACATAAGTCATAAGCTGTCTAATCTAAAGAATCAGATGAAAGGAAAATCTAAAGTACCTAACTCCAAACTACAACCGGTACTGCTCCAAGGGCTAGCTCCTACTCTCATCAAGTTGGTTGTCATATGTTTAATAGTATTTTTTTTTAATGTATCTTTTTTATATGAAGCTTATTTTGATATGCAATATGCAGCAAGATTACTTAATGTATGTATATGACTACACTAGTAGAAAAAGACAATTGGGAAGCGGTTCAAAACCCCTAATGGGAAGCGATTTTGAACCACTTGGGATCGGGGACATCCCATTACCCCTTTAAATGCAAACCGCTTCCCACTTGAAGGGAATGGGAAGTGGTTTAATGCCTGAATCGCTCCCCATTATGGATTTAAAAAATAATTTTTTTTTTCACAGAAATTGATACACAAAAATAAAAGATATGTATAAAAATATATATTTCCATTAATAATTAGTTGTAATATTACATTATAATTCAACAAAAAAAAATACTACTAAAGTCACCACCACACACAGCTATTCCGCCACCACCTCATCTGACGCCACCATCGCAACCGACGCCACCCCGCATCTGAAACATAAAAAAATAAAAAAATAAAATAGCTCAAAAAATTTACTCATTATGCAAATAAATTGAAGCGAAACAAATTCATTAACCCATCAATAAATTTACGAACCCTAACCAAATTTCAATTCAAAAACTGCAAATACACCATAAATCTAACCTTTATTCAAGCAATCAAACATAAGCTAACCCTTCAGAAATGCATGTAGAAGATGAAATTTGAAAAAAAAATATAAAAATAAAAAACTAGATCTAAATTTTTACCTAAATTAATACTCCGTGTAAGATCTAAAAACGATGGTGGTGCTCGGTGGGTGTCGCGTCGTTGGAGTTTTTGGTGTGGCGCTATTGCTCGAAGGTGCTAGGTGGTTGTTGCTCGGTGGGGGTTGGTCGGTGGTATTGGTAGGTGGTGTTGGTCGGTGGTTAACGGAGAGAGCAGAGAGGGAAGGATATGGAGAGAGGACGTGAGAATGGAGAGGAGAGAGAAGGACATGGAGAGATGACGTAAGAATGGAGACAGGAGAGAGAAGGAGAGGACGTGAGAATAATGAGGGGAGAGATGAGAGAGAAGAAGGAGCTGGAGGGGAGAGAGAAGAAGGGCGTGAGAAATGAGGGGAAGGAGGAGAGAGAAGAAGGAGGTGTGAGATATAAGGAGGGGTGAGAAATATTAGGGTTTCTTTAGCAAATAGGGAGCGGTTCACTGTTCAAACCGCTTTCAATTATAATATTTGGCAGCGGTTCACCCATAACCGCTCCTTATTTGTATGTTTCAGGTTTCTTTTTTTTGGTGGGGTTTTGTGGGTTTTTGGAAGCAGAATTCAATAACCGCTTCGCATTTAGGGCTGCCCATTTTCTTTTTTCTACTAGTGCTATAAATATAGTCACACAAGTAATAGGCAAGTTATTATCTATTTAAAATTTAAGTGATTATTAAAACTCGAGACCTGTTAGATCAGTGGATCCGGGTCTAATTTTTTTTAGACCCATTAGATTTAGGTCAAATTTTCGGGTCCACCTCCAATAATCTGGGTTTGGGTCTTGTCAAACTTGACCTATATTCAACCCATTTTCATCCCTAATATTACCCATATGTGTACTTTTGGTTTAATCAACATAATAAAATTTACTCTTCGTCCTATAATGTGGTCACTGAATTTTTAATCAAGTAGTTACGCCCAAGATAAATATTAAATCCTAGCTTAGGTCTAAAGACAAAGATAAACCTTTAGCAAAAACATAGTCAGCTTCCACCGAAAATATGAGAACCACACAAGTAAATTTACCTTCGTCAATTCTATCATGCATTGGAAGTAGCTAGGAAATCACCATTATCACAAGTATTGTGGTCGACGACATGCATAACCGGCCACTAAATTCTGGATTAAATCCACTTGATTTTCATTATTGCCAGTAATTTAAACATCCATTTTTTTTTCAAATGTAAGATTTGATTGTGGGTGATAATTTCTACATTGCTTTGCAGTTCCAAGTTAATTTATTTTTTCCTAATTTTAATTGCTGAATTGATTGTGACAATTGCAATTCTACTTTGTTGTGCATAATGATATACATTTGATAAAAATTTGATAATTTTGAAAGTTACCGTGCATAACTTGATAATTTTGAAAATTACCGTGCATAATGATATACGGTTGATTGTGACAATTATACTGTTATTATATAATTAGAGGCTACTAAGTTAGATTTTTTTTAAATACTTTATTGCATAATGATATACTATTGATAAAAACACAATTTATGCTCATCATTATAAAATGATATAAAATATGGATATAACTCATATAAGGAAATACTACACTATTTTAATCATATATATTAGATAATATTTTGAAATCAAGGAAATCATATTGACAGGTTCATATACTATGCCTAAATATTATCTTATTTCCTTCTCATATATCTTTTGGTTTATTATTGTTTATGACATTCTATTTTCGTATTTTTTTTTTTTTGACAATTAACAATAATATATACTACGTACTTGTATACATTTAGTTATACATGATAGCATATACATTTTTTTTTTTTTTTGTGTTATAGCATATACATTATTTACTATTAATCTAATAAGATCACTATTCAAAATCTTGCTTTATGATTTATACACAGCTCAAATGCCTTATTTTTGTTAACTTAAATCTATAATATGATATTTGTATTGTTTATACTACCATATTTAGTTGTATAAGATATCCTATATATATATTTACTATATTTAATGACACCGATTATTGGTTATTAGTAACTAAACAGACTCCTTTAGATTGCATATTAATATATTACAACAAAATTTAGAATTACCATAAATAGCATTCTATAATTAGGCGGGAAATTTTTCATTGTAAGAGCGACATGTGTCAAGTTTTAGGTTAAGCGTTCTCTGTTTTAGTATATATATATATATATATATATATATATATATATAGATTTCTTAAGGCAATTTTAATTGACAGGAGTATGTAAATAAAGTGAAAAGATATATCTCTCTTTGACATTCATCACACAATTTTGTGTTATAATAACGTTTCTTTTGAGAAAGTACATTAATTTTATTTTTTAACATTTTTTCTTTCCAAATGTTCCCCTTTTTATCTCCCTTCAATTCTCATCATATGTGTCCTTTTTTTTCCTTTTTCTTTTTCTCTATACCCCTTTTATAATTTTTATCAAGCCGACTTTGTCTACCTTAAAAATATTCGAATGTCACATCTGATTTCCAGAAGGTGAAAAATACAACTTCCAAATGGAAAAAATTACTATTACGTCCGTTTTTATTTAGTTGATACCTTTCTTTTATCACGTTTGTCAACGCATTATTTTAACGATTAATATCTCTAATTCTCGACAATGTAAAATTAAAAAGTGGTTATTAATATAATATACATTTAGACGATTTAAACAAGAGTCTGCTTGACTATGTTTTAACATAGCTATAAATCACAAAAGCTAGTCAAAGTGTAGCTTATGAATAGTGTAAAAGTCAAAAGGTGTCAACTTAAAAAAACAGAGAAAGTATTATTTAGAAACATATATATATAGAGTATTCAATGTAACTACCATAGATGATGAGCCGAGGCATAGTTAGTACAAGTATTAATTCCAATACCAAAAAATTAAGGCTACACATACAAATACACAAACCATCCAATATGCATGTAGTACATGAGTCAATCAAAACCCATCTTAGCCATGTCCTAATACACATGCATTATTGGTTATTTGTATCAAGACATACAAATATTAGGAGACAAGAAACAAGGAAAAGAAATTAGCATACTTTCATGACCATTTTGGTCCACCTTACTCCCACAATATCCCCCACATTTTCCTCCATCTTTATTCCATATGGACCCCATTACACCAATATAATCTCCCTTCATACGTTTTCTTCTCTTCCATATATAAACAACCTCCAAAACCTCTTTTTTGATTAGTCAAAATAAAACATATCCTAAGTTTTTTTTTATATAAAGTTTATACAACTTTTTATATGGATTATTATTCTAATGGCGATCATGAACATAAATTATTTTATTCAAACACTATGAAGATGAAACAAAATATTTTTGTAAGAAGTAGTGGGTTTAGATCAATTATGGGGATGCTTGTAGCAGCCTTGCTTTTGTTGGTGTTGCCACAAGTGTTGCCGCCTACGTTGCCGCCACCGCCGTCGTTGTTGCTCTTCCTTCCGGTCGTAATTATGGTGGCTTTGTTGCATTTTGCCTTGTGTTTATCTCCTAAAGTTCCTATCATAATTGATGCGGATTATGCTTGCATTTGATCCATAAAGAACAAGCTAAGCTAGCTGCTTCTTTGATCTAATGTTGCTATGAGTTTTTTTTTGTAGTGTTGATCAATTATCAAAAAAAGTTGTACGCAATTAGTATATATCTCTACCTTTAGCATATATTATGGTGTACAATTTACTTAATTTTTTCTTTTTTAATTTTATTTTTTTGGAAATGTATATCCTTTAATTTATAGGTTACGAAGTATTAATGTCAAAGAGTTTGAACAAGTATTTCTGATTTGGAAATTGAAGGTAATAATAATATCAATTCAAGCGGATTTCTTTCTGAAAGTTGGAGAATATATGTACAAGATATATATTTAGGCTTATATATTTACTAATTTGAAAGAATTTGTGTTAATTCCTGACCAATTTAATAGAGGAGATGATTGAGTGGCTAAATTGGTCTTTAGTTTTTCGTAAAATATGTTTTACTCATTTGATTTTTACTTATTTGAATTGAACTTATGATGTGCTCATTTTCTCATTTTACTTATGTGATGAACTTATCTTGTTCGAACATACTTTAATTTACGTGAACGAACTTACTATACAAAAGACTTTATTAGAACATACGAAGTATTTAATTAGTTGTTATTTGAATTTGGGTCCTTATCATTTTCTTGAACTTGATTATCAAAAGATTCAAAACTTATTATTAGACTTTATTAGATTTCTTTTAGTTGTAAATTGAATTTGAAAAACCCTTATTCATCCTTGTTAGAAATTATTTTTCTTGAACTAATGTAAATGTTTTCAAATTTATTATATGAACTTATATTTTGGGAAATAAGTGAAAATAGGTGAATGGAAGAGGTCCTTATTGTATTCTAGTCAATTCTAGGAGGATTTAATTGTACAATAAAATTGGAAGAATTATGTTAGAATTCACCATCAAGAGAAATCAAAGCTTCCCCAATTCAATTGCATCATTTACTTCTTAATTAAAAAAAATTAGGTCAGTTACTCAGTTGTACAGTAGTAATTAGTGTGCAAAAAGAATATTGTATATGTTATTGTTTGCCTTGTTTTATGTTTATGAGTTTATCATCATAATCTTTATTGATGTAGTAAAAGCTTAAAGCCTATAGTTAACCGGCTGCATATAAAATTGAGGATTTGTTTCTCTCATGCCACATGTCGATTGAGTTTGGTTGTTAGAACTTTTTTTCAACCTATAGATAGTCTAGATTCTCATCCTTCTAAGTTTACCGCTCTCTCAACAACTATTAATCTCGTGAAGGGAATTCACAAGTACTATGTGAACAAGATGCAACTAACGCACGTCATATCTGTAAATTACAAAGGAAATTTACAAGTAACATGTGAGCAAAGAGTAACTAACGCATGTCATATTTGTACAAATGTATATCATAGCCCCATAGTATACTTACATCTCTCTACTAATTTTATCATTTTTTACTTAGTAAAAATTCATAACTCGCTGATATATATAAAAACAATTGAGAAAAACCTCATTAACAACCACTTTCAATAGAAATTTGTTATACTTCTTGTTGGCATATGGGCGCATAGGTGCAAAATAAACTATCACGAAGACACAACCCTTGTGACTATATATGTGGCCTAACAAGCTAAGAGTTCAAATTTTAGGTTGTGTAACATGTCTAGGTATGTAAGAGATTTCAAGCAAAGGAGTGACATGACGCGACTCGGTCATGAAAGTTTTTCCCACTAGTTGGCACGCGCCATAAGACGTGCATGATGTGGCATTAGGCCTGACCCAACATGGCGCCTGTTGTTGGTAATTGCCCTCTTAAGCTTCATGTCAAATCTCCACATCTATGTACGTGCTTTCCTCTATAGTATACAATACCACCTTTAGTTATAGTACTTGATATATCATTATGAAAATTCATAAATACACATTCTTAGAAATTCAACAAATATGCCTAGGATGTTAACATGAAAACTTTCTAAAAAAAAACAGCACATACAAGTTCATTTCTATCACGTTGATTAGTAAATTAAAACATCACTTATATACATAACAAACCATCAAATAACTATTGTCATTTATGGAAATAATATGTTAATGGCTACAGAAAGATGATCAAATTACAATGTAAGTGAGTCGCGAATATTCACGAATCAAACAAAATAGTGTTCGAACTAGACAGAATTACAAAATGAACTTTAGATTTTTGTTCGAACCCATTTACTATGCCAACAAAAACTAGTTATGATCAACCTTGTTCATGAGAGTAATTCGTGAACTCATCAGCTCATTCGCACCCTTAATGACAAGAAATAAGCTCATAAAATGAGCTTTGGGCCAATTGGATCAAACCACAAAGTGAACTAAAAGAGCAAGAAATAAGCTCAGGTCTATAATACCCATTTCACATTCAATCTTCACATCCCAATCAAAATTCGATCTTTGACCTAGGGTTACAATCGAAATTCGATCCCCAATTTTTCTCTCTCTCTTTCCTCACTTTCTCTCTCACCGAACAACAATGGCGTTGCGTAGATTCATCAACGAGCTTCGAGGTGTTACAGTGAAGGAAGTTCCCGACAAGGTGAAGCCTATGCTATCTTTCTCCTACCTCAAGGAATCATTCGCCAAAGGAATCGACAGTTACCATGCTAAATACATCGAGACTGATTCAATCATGCCTCTTTACCATGTTTGCTTTGGTGGTATGGCCTTCTCTTACCTTGTTGCTCTTCCCGAGGAACGCCGTCATCTTGAGCATGCCCAGAAACATGGTCATTGATCTCCCTCCTTTTTTCAGGTAATTAGGTTTTGATTGTTTGAAATTGATTGTAATTGATTGAATTTGGAGCTGGTTAAATTGATTGGATTGGAAAATTGATCTTGAGGTTATTGGTTTTTATGATTTAGGGTTTGATGTTTTGGGAGTTTCTGATGAAATGTGGTTTTTGATCTTCTCGTTTGCCTCTGATTGAATGATTTACTCTCAGTTTTTTGGGTTATAATGTTGAATTCTGTGTTTTTTTTTTGTCTGTTTTTTAGTTGAAATTGGATAACTTTGAATTTGGTAATTGGTGTGAATTTTCCGTTCTATGCTGAAGGACTGTAATGATGCGAGTTACTGCTCTATTATAGGTGAAATGTGACAATTTTTTGTTTCTTGATCGGTTCCGTTTGAATCTTTGTCGCCGAATTAAAGAAAATCTGATGAATAATTTGATTGTCATGCTGACACTTGTGCTGGAATCCCTTTGTCTAGAAATATGAATCTGGTGTTTCAAGTTAACAGCTAGGATACCAAGTTTTGTATTCTGCCATGGGTGAAGATTTAGACGCTTATTGAGGCATAGTTTTTTACGAAGATGCAAGGGAGTTGGATGGATGAGGAAGTAATCTGGTGCTTTGTGATATTTGGTGACAGCCTTTTTCACATTATGAACTGATAATAGGATTTTATGGGTTGCTACATGTTACTATTTAGAAAGTGTGTTAAGAGTAGGGATGTCACGATGCAACCAATTAGATTCTGATTATGAGTGTGAATTTCATTAATCTTGGAGAGCTACAGTTGGTCTTGCCTTGTGTTAACCATAATGTTTCACTACTGATGTATGACGTGCGGTACTAGGTAGTAAAACTTTGAAGATGACTAATGATTATGTGGTTATTGAAGTAGATGCAAGGGGGATTGAGGGCAGGGCGAGGAAGTAGTCTGATGCTTGGAAATGGTGCTTTGTTCTTCAGGAAGTATTTGTGGACAGCCTTTTTACATTATGAACTGATGATAGGATTTTATGGTTTGCTACATTTTACTGTATTAGAAATGTGCTATGAGCAGAGATGTCACAATGCAACTAATGAGTATGCAGTCATCCGTTTTGGAGAGCTACAGTTGATCTTGCCATTGACTACTTATGTATGATGTGTGATACTAGGTCTTATAATTGTGAAGATGTCTACGATTATGTGGATATTGTAGTAGATGCAAGGGGGATAGGGTGTCTGGTGCTTGGAAATGGTGTATTGTGCTCGAGGAAGTATTTGGTGACTGCAATTTTTACATTATGAACTGGTGATAGGATTTTATGGGTTTCTACTTTTTACTGTATAGACATGGTGTTTTGTGTTTGAGGAAGTAGATGTCCATGATTTATGCTTATTCTCAAATGCATAGTTTGCTGATAAATGCTGTAGTACCACCTAATGTTTTAAGTAGCATTTCAATTGTGTCCATGAAGAACCATTGTTTTCTTGACTTAAAATCGAATAGGTACAAGGCTTACAGAAGTACTGAAACAACCTAGCTAATTGTCTTCTAGTTGTGGGCATGGTGTATGTGCATGCGTGTCTTCTTGTATACTCTATATAGAAATGTAGGGAAGTTAGTATATGAGGTTGGGTTGTTGTGTTTTACAACGTGACTTTTATTGAACTTCGTATCTTGTTAGCTTATTTTGCGCTGGATTCTGCATGTGTTAAATGTAATAAACTAGCATAGGGGGAAGGGACACTTTTGGTTATGCAATTTAGTCAATTAGTATATCCTTTTTTTTTTTTTTTTTTTTTTTTTTTTTTTTTTTTTTTTTTGGGGGGGGGGGGAGGGGGGCAAGAGAAGAGAAAAAGGAAGTCAGAGTGTATAATTAGACTACAGAGGCTATTAGGACGAAAGGATGAATTAAGCTTTACTTGTTTGAGGTTACTTTACTTTTCTTAGCATTGGGAGTGTCCACTGTCCAGCCACTCAAAAGTCTGGACCCCATTTGATGATTTAATTGCATCGAATTTCAATCTACTATCAATTTCCCCTAACTTTACACATCTTCCTTATTTTTACATTTCTAACATTTTTGTCTATTACAAATTTGTATTTGACGGTGCGAATTTGACGAAATGGAGTTTTCTTGAGTTCTTGTTTCGTTACCATTTCTTACCAACATTTGAACAATAAATGGAGGAGATAATAAGGACATGCTTTGAGAACTGTAAAAAAATTCTTTGAAAAAAATACTCAATGGAGCATTCTCTGTACTCAAAAACAACTACCCACATTTTTTTATTGGATGAAGGATCTCTCCAGGTGGTTGGCGATTTCCCTTCCTGAGGTGGAGACAGAGAGTGATTAAAGAGGTCGAGCAAGCATTTCAGGCAAATATGTTGGTGGTTATGCTAGTGACAGTCAAGGTGATTAGAGTTCCAAACTGAAATTCTAGTGTTGAAGGGCAAGGGGTTCTCAATGGTGGTGCAGTGGATTGGGGTCTGGTTGTTTTGCAGACGTTGAGGATTTTTTGAGAGAGGTGATGCTGATGGCATCTTATCTGGTGGCCCTTCGCCTGCAGTAGCTATTGTGGTAGTGTGGTATCTCTTACCAGATGAGTTTTAGAGGTTGCAGATAATGTGTTCCAAACCGAACTGTGGAACCACCCCTAGAGGTATCCACTACCACAAGAGGGTTTTCATTTCAACCCAAGTTTAAGAGAGGAAAATGGGTGTAGGAAGATACGCTGGTTGTGTGGTTCCTAGGGGTAAACACTTTTGTTTTCTGCAGATTAGTCAATTAGAGCAGAGAATTTGTTAGAAGAGAAAGAGGTGAGAATGTATCAGAGAGTATCAGGGTGTGATGAAGTAAACTAAAATTGGTTGTGAGTTAAATTTTTTATTTTTGACAGGGTGAGTTTTATTAATTTGATGTTTTTTACTTAGCATGTGGAGTGTCCAGCTATTGAAAAGACTTATAATGCGATCCTCTTTTGATGATTTTATTTTATCAAATTACAATTTATTATCCCAACTTAACTTCTTCCTTGTTTCTGATAGATTCACTTATTTTATTAGAGACAATCTGACGACCCTATTTAAATGTTCTTAGGGGGTTTGGAGAGATGAATGAAAAGAATTGTTGGCTGGTGTGTTCTTTGAATGTGGTAGGTGAAAGCTTTTACTTTATGTTGCAAGTTAGGGTTATTTTAAGAGGTCTGTTAGAAAGAAAACAAATGAAGCTAATAAAAGCTGACGTACTTAGTAAAATGATGAGGTATGTGATGAATATTAAGTAAATATCCAAATTGAGTAAGGTGATTGAATCAGTTTAGTGCAAACTTGAATTCTACCATTCATTGATAACCAAAATCAATTGTTCTCAAGTCCAACTGAAAGACGTAGATCCTGAAACATCTTATCTCAGCTCATTCATGATGCATTCCATATCCTACTGTATAGTTTAGAGTTATGGAATTGAAGTCATAAGTAGATCTATCTTTGGAATTGAAGTCATAAGTAGATCTATCTTTCATATGTAGGATTGTTTTGATGTCGGAGTTGAAGTCATAAGTGGATTGTTCTATGGGTAGATGTGTAACTTGAGCTCATGGGTGAACTCTGAACTTTTGTTGCATAGAAGAGCTAATGCTTTGTTTCTTTAATTAGTTAATGTTCTTTTGCTCTTAGTGCCATATTTGGTAGCCCTTTTTGTGAGCTTGGTGGATGACTTGGGCACATGACTGAATATTTGTTGCTTGGAAGAGCTATTGTTTTGGGTTTCCATTTTGATTTGTAAGTAAGCTTTGCTTACAACTATCATGTGGGTCAGTCAACAATTATTTGGTAGGGCTTTATCATGCACACCATATACTGATATACTGCTTTGTAATGAAAATGATCGGAAGATTGTTATGGTTTTTGGAGGTAATATTTCCTCTGGATTTCGTTTGGTTGCTGTTTTTAGGTGATTGCTTTAGAAGTGCATTTATTGATATTTCTTGTGAGCATGGGTTGCCCTTTGCTCAGTTTTCTTTTCATATGAATGTTGTCTTACCAGAACTGTTTTTTCATGTATGCAGGTTGAAGTTTGCATGTTTGGGAGGTTGCTGGAGTCCGTCAAGTTGTTTTTTTTTGCTTTTGCCTGTTGAATTTGTAGAGTGCTTCACAGCATTAACCAAAAAATAATAATTTTTGGGAACATATTGATGGGTGAGGTTGATATTGTAAACCTCTGAAAATCAATTGAATCACTGTTCTACATATTGAAAATTAACCTTTCCAGTTTTGTGGAAATGTAGTGTGTTACTACATGCGTAATTATCATTCCGTTTACTGCATTGCACATATCCTTCTAACCCCTGTTGTCACTCTCTAAAGAACCTGTTTCTCACCACAGCGTGATCATTCGCATCATGTCGCATAATCAAGTGCAACAGTTAGAAGCTGGACATAGGTGTATGATGATAATCCCCGCACACATGAAGTATAAGTGTATAACGTCAGCACACTATGTGCATGATATAAATAGCAAAAATCAATTACTATGTAAAAAAAATAATCGCTATTTCAGCTTTTCAATACTCTTTCCTAACTCTGTAATACTCAGATTTTTAAATGCCTTAAAAATTTACTTCAAATTTTGAGGATTGAATTTTGTGAAATGGGTTTACTTTCATGATATAGAGCCTAACGTCGTTTGTATTCTACGCTTTAATCAATGTGAAGATTTCGACAAGGATGTTATGGCTTTCCTTTCTTTCACAATGAAGGTTATAACTAAAAACTAATTTAGATTAAAGACCAAGGGCATAATTGTGTCATCTTAATAGTTAAGATAAGTTGAGACAGTTTTTTTTTTCCCTCAAAATCTTCAGATAGTATTGTAGCTGATTTTTTCTTTAAAAAAAAAATATTGTAATTGATTTCAGACAAAATAAATTCAAATAAGTTCATACAAAATAAATTCAAAATAAGTTTAAATAAATACAATATATAAGTATAAAAAGGAGCTCAAATAAAATTTAAATTATGTTTTAATCCAAATAAGTTCAAATAAGCTAAGCTCTGTTTGATTCTTGTAATTTTATCTGAAATACTGATGTCAGCCTGCCAGAAAGGTGAGAAGGACCCTACATTTGTGAGGGGCACGTGCCCTGCATTAGGTCAAATAGGATAAGGTGCTTAAAGCCGACTCTTTGCTTAAGCTTGGCACGAGCACTTAATATGCCATTAATTTAGAAGACTTCCCTTCCTCCGATCCATATTTGAGGATGAAGTGCTATTTGTATTTATTCTAATATTTTTTTCAACTGGCCTAACTACTTGCATGCACCCCACTATGCAGCAATGTTGCGATCTTTGGTGTCATCCAGAATCTTCTATTTCTAATTCTTGTTACAATTTGGCTAATTACAATTTAAAATTTATAAATTTCCCCTCCTTTGAATTTTCTATG
>NW_018744447.1:0-52055 GCF_001683475.1 Chenopodium quinoa | reverse complement strand
TCGGTTCGGGGTTCCCATGTCTATGGTTTTTGATAATGGTCCCCAATTCGAGACGCCTGTTCTCAAAAGCTGGTTTGGGAGACCAAGGAATTGCACATTACTTTGCATCTGTCGGCCGTCCACAAGCAAACGGCCAGGTAGAAGCCTTTAATAAAATCATCTCAGACGGCCTCAAGAAAAAGATTGAACGAGCAGGCGGCCTATGGGCAGATGAACTACCACATGTTCTTTGGGCCATTAGGACGACTGAAAAAGGGGCGACTGGAGAAACTCCCTTCCTCCTAACTTATGGTGCAGAAGCTGTTCTTCCAATAGAACACTACGAGCCGACTCTTCGAGTAATGCTATATGACGAAGAGGCAAACTGGGAAGCTATGCGCCTGGCATTAGACTCACTTCCTGAAAAGAGGGGCAATGCTGTTTTGCGCCATGAGATCTATCGCCTGAGAATGACTAGATCATACAACAAAAAAGTACACAGGCGTCCACTCAAAGTAGGGGACTTTGTACTTAGAAAAATGGAAGCAGTTGGTAGGGCTAATGAGTCTGGCAAACTAACTCCCAACTGGGAAGGACCCTACCGAATCTATGAGGAAGTCAGGGACGGTACCTACCGTCTGGAAACACCAGCGGACAACCGTTGCCTCGAACCTGGAATGTAGATAACCTTAAAAAATATTTTTTTCTGAATGATGTAAAGTAAAGAGCTACTTAATAAAGTTTGCACTTACTATTCAATTTTGTATTACGAGGGGCATGCCGTCTGTACCTTTACAGTCGGCTACTCTCCATTGAGTTTTTCACTCTATCTTTAGAGGGGCATGCCGTCTGTTCCTTTACAGTCGGCTACTCTCCATCGAGTGTTTTACTCACCATACTTAGCTAAAAAGATTAGGGCCTGGCCGATCCTGTACCTAACAGGCGGCTACCCTTCTTTTACTTAGCACCTACGTTCACCAAGAACTTACCAAGGCCACTGGCCGAATGATCAGACCAGGCGCCTAGTCAACTGATCCAAACTTTTAAAAACTAATCCGACCTGTCCCAACATTATAGCAGGCGTCCGGCGGCATCCATTAGGATGAAATTCGTCGCAGAGAGCAGCTCCCTTTTGGGTGGAACATTGTTCTATAAACTAATTACACGGCACCTATACGACTGTCCCCAAAGGGCAACCACGTAGCCGTTTTTGAGACAAGGATAACTCTATCACTAACCAAACCAGTGGTAGCAGTTGACATCTGAGTCAGATGACCGCCTGTATTACTTGGGAATAAATGCAGGGGGTACCTATTGAGTTAATAGCCAACAAACATTGGCGAATCAAGGGGTCTAGCCGGCCTACGCCGCCTGGTACCTCTACTTCTCAAACAAAAGTGACGGCGACTGAGTAACTCCAAAGTTAACTCATAGTCACTCCTTCAAATTTGGTATGGAACCTAAAAGGTTTGAGTCGTCCGCCTGTTTTAAACAAACAAGGGCACTCGAACCCTATTCCTACTGGATAACCTATTGAGTAAATAGCCAACAAACATTGGTGAATCAAGGGGTCTAGCCGGCCTACGCCGCCTGATACCTTTACTACTCAATCAAGATTGTGACAAAGACTAAGTAACTCCTATGTTAACTTAATAGTCACTCAAACTTAGTATGGAGCCTAAAAGGTATGAGTCGTCCACTTGTTTTTAAACAAAGGCTCTCAACCAATACTCTTGCTAGGTTAACAAATAACAAATTAAAGGCCAACATTGGCAATAAAGGGAAACAACCGTTACCCGCCGCTTGGTTTCCTACTTAAATTCCTTGGCTACTAGGTAATTCAATTTACTTGGTCAAATTGAATAAAGAGTTCGAATACCGATTGATTAAATGGCCGACTGATCATCTATCCTGGAAACAGACAACCAGTCGTCCAGGGCATAGGCGGCATACTTACTATTTGTACCTGTCTTAACGTTCGGCCATACACAACAGTCGGTCAAGTGAAGCAAAATTTCAAATACTTAGACAAATTTGAACAAAAACAAAAAAATTTGATTAAAATGAGCCGGCCATAAAAGACCAGCAGAATATTCAAAACCCCGGCCCCCTGGCGGGTAATTACAAAGCAAACGGCACGCAGGCCGTGAAAAGGAAAAAAAAAAAAAATATATACTTAAAGCTTAAGAAGGGGGCAGTTCAGTATCAGCAGCAGCCGCCTGGTCAGCACTCCTCTTGCTGGACTCGGCCTTAGCTGCATCATCTTTTGATGCCTTACCCCCAAGTGGCACAAGCGCCACAACCGGCTCTTCCTCTCCAACGCAACGTCCAACGCCTCTTCTTCAGCAGCCGCCAGGATCTGTTGATTATATATTTCCGAACACTGGCGGTACGTTCTTTCCCATGAGGCAAAGTCGGCACTGGGGAACAGTCGTTCCCAGGTCATGCGTTGGATTTGGGCGGAGTCTTCCACCATCTCCCGGACGAGCTCTTGTTTCTCTTGCTCGGCCTTGTCCGAGAGTTCTTGGGTAAGACTCTTCTCCTGGTTCACCAGGCGTTCTTTTACGTTAGCCAAAGATTTCTCCATGGCTTCGTAAGAGTGCATTTTTTGGCGAAGGGGTTTCAGCTCGGCTTTAAGTTTGGTGACGGTCCCCTCCAGCTCGTCAACCTTCTTTTGGGCCGTCTCTAGCTGAGCCCGAACAGCGGCGGTCGCCTGCGCCTGATAATAAAGAAGATCAAGGGTCAGTACTTCATTTTGGGCAATTTGAAACATTGCCTTATCACAGCTGGAGGCGGCCATAGCCTTTGCGGCCTTTACCTCTTTGTTTTTCCGATCAATCGGCTTGCGAAGGCTGTTGACTCGGAGCAGGGCCTAAGTACAAAGAAAAACAGGCGTCAGTTTCCAATCAAAAGAGTTAACAGGCGTCCTGGAACTCAAAAGCTCAAAAAGGTGCTAAGTATACCTCAGCTAGGATCCCCGAAATTCCATCGAGGTCAAGGGTGCCGGCACCCTTGACCGCCTCCCTGTCAGATGGAGGAACTACTTTAACCATAGACTTGGCTACCTCAACCAAGTCTAGTCCCTGGGGGCCGGCTGCATTAAGCGAAAGAAAAAAAAACAAGTTAGATCTAATCAAGAAGGAAGCAAGGGTGAGTTTTTACAAGCGAAGTGTCCATACATCTAGGCGGCCCGCCTGGGTTTTTGAAGAAGTTGCCGGCTGCTTCTCAGCCGCCACTGTTTTCCTGGAAGACCCAGGAGAGCTTGCAACAGTCGTCCTCCGGGCCTTGGGGTCCGGCTGTTGCGAGGAAGAAGCCCTTGGAGTGCCAGACTGAAAACAAAAAGAGTTAGTATATGCATAATACAACTAAAAGGAGAAGAGTTTTCAAAGCTTACCAAGGGTGCCTCCTTGCTGGGGGAGTCGGCATACGACTGCTTCATAAGCGAGACCCGCAGCATGGCCGCCGCAGTCTTAGATGCTGTTATTTTACTCATGGCGTCGGCTGAAAGAAATAAACAGCAAAGTTAGTAAAAATTCCAAGTAAACAAGGCGTGAAAAAACAGAGTATTCGTCAGGCCGGCTACCTCTAGAGCACCGAATGCCGAGGCCACAGGCGGCCAAGAAGTACTCGTCATAGAGCCACTTGAAGTTCGGGACGCAGTTTAGGGGTACTTGCTCTCGTACCCCTGAAGTAGAGTTCACCCTAGTCTCTACTTTGAAGAGTCCTTTGTCTAGGATCTCTTTTTTAGCCTTTGGGGGAACAGGCGGCATGCTGCGGCCGCCTGCGAGAAGAGGTGGATCCCTGTTCCACTTATTAAAACGTTTGTTCAGCTCCGTGTCTGAACTCTCGATAATAAGGAAGGTGTTCCGCCAATCCTTCCATTTGTTTGCCTTACCTCTCGTCATGAGGTAACCCCTATGGCTTGTCAATTGATACCAGCCGGTACCTCCCGACTTGGGGGTCCGGCTGAGATAGTTCATGTGGGAGAAAGCCTCAAAACTTGGCTCCACCCCGTTCAGTTCGCACCCGGCCACATAGCCGAGTACGTTAACCCAAGAGTTGGGGGCTAACTGCCATAACCCCAGATCATACCCATCTAAAATCCGCTGAACAGCCGGATGTAATGGGAAGCGCAGTCCAGCTTTGATGGCCGCCACATAGCAGCCAAAGCAGCCGTCACCATAGCTGGTACCAGCCGGCCAGACGACAGTATCTTCTAGATCCGGCACAAACAGTAAATACTCCGGGCCCATTTTGTGGTTAGCAATAAAGCTCGCCACGTTGTCTCGCATGGTTGCGATCCGGCCCCGGGGCACCCTGCAGTAGTAGGGGGCGTTTTCCTCTCTGTAAGAGGCGGACGGCTCTGCCCAATTATCCCCCTTCTCCACTGCATGAGAACTTCTCGCCTCTTGTAGGCGGCTATGTTTTTCTTCTGAGCCAGAAGAACCATGGTCAGAAGAGCTGGAATCGGACTCGTCCCCTGACGAGTCCGAAGAGGACGACTCCTCCCCTTTCCTAGAGGGGCCCGCCTCCTCTCCCTTAGAAGGAGCAGAAGGAAAATTAGACATATCCACGGTTAGATGGGAAGGGAACACCTTGGTCCCTCTCTCAGAACTGTCAGCTTGACAGTCGCCTCGTTCTACATCTGGCGCTTGGTCAGATGTTTCACTAAGGAGCACCCTTTGGGAGGAGCCGTCTGAGTTTGATATCATAGCAGTCTTTTTTGTTCCGGCCATCACGTTCTGCATAGACACAGATTCAGTCGGACTTTGTATAAAGGGCAAAGATGGGTCCAGAAAAGGGCAGGCGGCACTCCTAGTCCTAGATTCAGCCGTCCCCGGTGACCGGCTGATCACTAACTTAGGGCGTGTCGTGTGCTTCCATGGTGCCATTTCAAAAAATAAAAAGAAAATTAAGAGTAAGAGAACTGAGTTACCTGAACGGGTGACGGTTGATGAAGTCCTGGAAGTTCGGGTCAGTCGGCTTGTCAGAACAGGCGGTAGGCAGAAAAAGTCCGAAAATGTCAGAGCAAGTTCATGGGTCCGAATGTTCTCGCAAAAGTTCTCAAATGTGAAAATGACCGAAGTCAGCACTTCCTTTTATAGGCAAAATAAGAAGGCGAAGGGTCGCTTCCAAATTCAAATTTGGGCGGGAGAATCTCTCGGCCGTCTGCAAGGTGACACCTGTAACGGGCCGTCGCCTGTCACCGTGCGACACCTGTCACAGGCGACACGAGACCAGTCGCGTGCCACCTGTGAGGGGCAAATGATTAGGGGATTTTTATCCACCAATCACCGTCTGACAAGTGGACCAACCAGGTTCCGCCACGTGTCCTTCACGAAGGCCAACAGGAGCTTGCCACGTGTCAGTCACAGATACGTCCTCCACGGACCACTTAAGACACGCCACGTGTCCACCCATGCCAAATGGGACAACCGGCCATCAAGGCCCATTTCAGTCTAGAGGCCTGATCAGCCCTAGGTTTACCTTAAACCTAGAGAGTTGCACGCTTCCCAAGGCTATAAATACTCGATTAATCCTCATTAATCAAACAACAGAAAAGAACCGAATAATTAAGAGATCAAGCAGAGAAGAACAGACTTATTAACAACCGGCTAATCTCGCTAACAACGCAGATTACCAACACTAAGCACTCTCACCTAGAGAGATCCGATTACTTTAATTTCTGTATTGGTTACTCCTTAATCAGGTACTAACTTGACCGTTGGAGGCGGAGCTCTCAGGAGTCTCCGTTATTTTGCAGGTACAGGCGTCGGTTCCAGTCTCGGAATTGTAACTCTCCCGCAGGACATCAGAAAACCCCGAAACAACTTTCATTTGATTCAATTAGCTTTGTAGAATGTATTTGACTTTCATTTGATTCAAATAGCTTTGTTTGAATGTGTTTGACTTTCATTTGAATCAATTAGCTTTGTAGAATGTATTTGACTTTCATTTGATTAATATAGCTTTCTTTGAATGTGCTTGACTTTCATTTGATTCAATTAGCTTTGTTTGAATGTGTTTGACTTTCATTTGATTCAATTAGCTTTGTTGAATGTATTTGACTTTCATTTGATTCAATTAGCTTTGTTTGAATGTGTTTGACTTTCATTTGATTCAATTCTCTGTGTAGAATGTAATTGACTTTCATTTGATTCAATTAGCTTTGTAGAATGTATTTGACTTTTATTTGATTTAATTAGCTTTGTTTGAATGTATTTGACTCTCCTTTGATTCAAATAGCTTTGTTTGAATGTGTTTCACTTTTATTTGATTTAATTAGCTTTGTAGAACGTATTTGACTTTCATTTGATTTAAATAGCTTTGTTTGAATGTGTTTGACTTTCATTTGATTCAATTAGCTTTGTAGAATGTATTTGACTTTCATTTGAGTCAAATAACTTTGTTTGACTGTGTTTGACTTTCATTTGTTTCAATTTGCTTTGTAGAATGTATTTGACTTTCATTTTCTTCTAGTAGCTTTATTTGAATGTGTTTGACTTTCATTTGATTCAATTAGCTTTGTATAATGTATTTTACTTTTATTTAATTTAATTAGCTTTGTTTGAATTTATTTGACTCTCATTAGATTCAAATAGCTTTGTTTGAATGTGTTTGACTTTCATTTGATTCAAT
Source organism: Chenopodium quinoa (assembly GCF_001683475.1). Lineage (NCBI taxonomy): Eukaryota > Viridiplantae > Streptophyta > Magnoliopsida > Caryophyllales > Amaranthaceae > Chenopodium > Chenopodium quinoa. Next base: position 45,437 of record NW_018744447.1, on the reverse strand, counting down.
TAGCTTTGTAGAATGTATTTGACTTTCATTTGATTCAAATAGCTTTATTTGAATGTGTTTGACTTTCATTTAATTCAATTAGCTTTGTAGAATGTATTTGATTTTCATTTGATTCGAAATCTTTGTTTGAATGTGTTTAACTTTCATTTGATTTAATTAGCTTTGTTTCAATGTGTTTGACTTTAACTTAATTCAATTAGCTTTGTAGAATGTATTAGACTTTTATTTGATTTAATTAGTTTTGTTTGAATGTATTTGACTCTCATTTGATTCAAATAGCTTTGTTTGAATGTGTTTGACTTTCATTTGATTCAAATAGCTTTGTTTGAATGTATTTGACTTTCATTTGATTAATATAGCTTTGTTTGAATGTGCTTGACTTTCATTTGATTCAATTAGCTTCATTTGAATGTGTTTGACTTTCATTTGATTCAATTAGCTTTGTTGAATGTATTTGACTTTCATTTGATTCAATTAGCTTTGTTTGAATGTGTTTGACTTTCATTTAATTCAATTAGCTTTGTAGAATGTATTTGACTCTCATTTGATTCAAATAGCTTTGTTTGAATGCGTTTAACTTTCATTTGATTCAATTAGCTTAGTAGAATACATTTCACTTTCATTCAATTTAAACAACTTTGTTTGAATGTGTTTGACTTTCATTTGACTCAAATAGCTTTATTTGATTGCTTTTGACTTTCATTTGTTACAATTAGCTTTGTAAAACTTATTTGACTTTCATTTGATTCAAATAGCTTTGTTTGAATGTGTTTGACTTTCATTTGATTCAATTAGCTTTGTAGAATGTATTTGACTTTCATTTGAGTCAAATAACTTTGTTTGACTGTGTTTGACTTTCATTTGTTTCAATTTACTTTGTAGAATGTATTTGACTTTCATTTTCTTCTAGTAGCTTTGTTTGAATGTGTTTGACTTTCATTTGATTCAATTAGCTTTGTATAATGCATTTCACTTTGATTTACTTTAAATAACTTTGTTTGAATGTTTTTGACTTTCATTTGATTCAATTAGCTTTGTTTGAATGTGTTTGACTTTTATTTGATTCAATTAGCTTTGTAGAATGTATTTGACTTTCATTTGATTCAAATAGCTTTATTTGAATGTGTTTGACTTTCATTTAATTCAATTAGCTATGTAGAATGTATTTGATTTTCATTTGATTCGAAATCTTTGTTTGAATGTGTTTGACTTTCATTTGATTTAATTAGCTTTGTTTCAATGTGTTTGACTTTAACTTAATTCAATTAGCTTTGTAGAATGTATTAGACTTTTATTTGATTTAATTAGCTTTGTTTGAATGTATTTAACTCTCATTTGATTCAAATAGCTTTGTTTGAATGTGTTTGACTTTCATTTGATTCAAATAGCTTTGTTTGAATGTGTTTGACTTTCATTTGATTCAATTAGCTTTGTAGAATGTAATTGACTTTCATTTGATTAAAATAACTTTGTTTGAATGTGCTTGACTTTCATTTCATTCAATTAGCTTTGTTTGAATGTGTTTGACTTTCATTTGATTCAATTAGCTTTGTTGAATGTATTTGACTTTCATTTGATTCAATTAGCTTTGTCTGAATGTGTTTGACTTTAATTTGATTCAATTCGCTTTGTAGAATGTATTTGACTTTCATTTGATTCAAATAGCTTTGTAGAATGTATTTGACTTTCATTTGATTTAATTAGCTTTGTTTGAATGTATTTGACTCTCATTTGATTCAAATAGCTTTGTTTGAATGTGTTTCACTTTTATTTGATTCAATTAGCTTTGTAGAACGTATTTGACTTTCATTTGATTCAAATAGCTTTGTTTGAATGTGTTTGACTTTCATTTGATTCAATTAGCTTTGTAGAATGTATTTGACTTTCATTTGAGTCAAATAACTTTGTTTGACTGTGTTTGACTTTCCTTTGTTTTAATTTGCTTTGTAGAATGTATTTGACTTTCATTTTCTTCTAGTAGCTTTGTTTGAATGTGTTTGACTTTCATTTGATTCAATTAGCTTTGTATAATGCATTTCACTTTGATTTACTTTAAATAACTTTGTTTGAATGTGTTTGACTTTCATTTGATTCAATTAGCTTTGTTTGAATGTGATTGACTTTCATTTGATTCAATTAGCTTTGTAGAATGTATTTAACTTTCATTTAATTAAAATAGATTAGTTTGAATGTGTTTAACTTTCATTTGATTCAATTAGCTTTGTTTGAATGTGTTTGACTTTCATTTGATTCAATTAGCTTTGTAGAATATATTTGACTTTCATTTAATTCAAATAGCTTTGTTTGAATGTGTTTGACTTTCAATTGATTCAATTAGCTTTGTAGAATGTATTTGACTGTCATTTTATTCAAATAGCTTTGTTTGAATGTGTTTGAATTTCATTTAATTCAATTTGCTTTGTAGAATGCATTTCACTTTCACTTGATTTATATACCTTTGTTTGAATGTGTTTGACTTTCATTTGACTCAAATAGCTTTATTTGATTGCGTTTGACTTTCAATTGATACAATTAGCTTTGTAGAATGTATTTGACTTTCATTTGATTCAAATAGCTTTGTTTGAATGTGTTCGACTTTCATTTGATTCAAATAGCTTTGTCTGAATGTGTTTGACATTCATTTGATTCAATTAGCTTTGTAGAATGTATTTGACATTCATTTGATTAAAATAGCTTTGTTTGAATGTGTTTGACTTTCATTTGATTCAATTAGCTTTGTTTGAATGTGTTTGACTTTCATTTGATTCAATTAGCTTTGTTGAATGTATTTGACTTTCATTTGATTCAAATAGCTTTGTTTGAATGCGTTTAACTTTCATTTGATTCAATTAGCTTTGTAGAATACATTTCACTTTCATTTAATTTAAACAACTTTGTTTGAATGTGTTTGACTTTCATTTGACTCAAATAGCTTTATTTGATTGCGTTTGACTTTCAATTGATACAATTAGCTTTGTAGAATGTATTTGACTTTCATTTGATTCAAATAGCTTTGTTTGAATGTGTTTGACTTTCATTTGTTTCAAATTGCTTTGTAGAACGTATTTGACTTTCATTTGCTTCAAATAGCTTTGTTTGAATGTGTTTGACTTTCATTTGATTCAAATAGCTTTGTTTGAATGTGTTTGACTTTAATTTGATTCTATTAGCTTTGTAGAATGTATTTGACTTTCATTTGATTAAAATAGCTTTGTTTGAATGTGCTTGACTTTCATTTGATTCAATTAGCTTTGTTTGAATGTGTTTAACTTTCATTTGATTCAATTAGCTTTGTTAAATGTATTTGACTTCCATTTGATTCAATTAGCTTTGTTTGAATGTGTTTGACTTTCATTTGATTCAATTAGCTTTGTAGAATGTAATTGACTTTCATTTGATTAAAATAGCTTTGTTTGAATGTGCTTGACTTTCATTTCATTCAATTAGCTTTGTTTGAATGTGTTTGACTTTCATTTGATTCAATTAGCTTTGTTGAATGTATTTGACTTTCATTTGATTCAATTAGCTTTGTCTGAATGTGTTTGACTTTAATTTGATTCAATTCGCTTTGTAGAATGTATTTGACTTTCATTTGATTCAATTAGCTTTGTAGAATGTATTTGACTTTTATTTGATTTAATTAGCTTTGTTTGAATGTATTTGACTCTCATTAGATTCAAATAGCTTTGTTTGAATGTGTTTCACTTTTATTTGATTCAATTAGCTTTGTAGAACGTATTTGACTTTCATTTGATTCAAATAGCTTTGTTTGAATGTGTTTGACTTTCATTTGATTCAATTAGCTTTGTAGAATGTATTTGACTTTCATTTGAGTCAAATAACTTTGTTTGACTGTGTTTGACTTTCCTTTGTTTCAATTTGCTTTGTAGAATGTATTTGACTTTCATTTTCTTCTAGTAGCTTTGTTTGAATGTGTTTGACTTTCATTTGATTCAATTAGCTTTGTATAATGCATTTCACTTTGATTTACTTTAAGTAACTTTGTTTGAATGTGTTTGACTTTCATTTGATTCAATTAGCTTTGTTTGAATGTGTTTGACTTTCATTTGATTCAATTAGCTTTGTAGAATGTATTTGACTTTCATTTAATTAAAATAGATTAGTTTGAATGTGTTTAACTTTCATTTGATTCAATTAGCTTTGTTTGAATGTGTTTGACTTTCATTTGATTCAATTAGCTTTGTAGAATATATTTGACTTTCATTTAATTCAAATAGCTTTGTTTGAATGTGTTTGACTTTCAATTGATTCAATTAGCTTTGTAGAATGTATTTGACTGTCACTTTCACTTGATTTATATAGCTTTGTTTGAATGTGTTTGACTTTCATTTAAATTAAAAAGCTTTTTTTGAATGTGTTTGACTTTCATTTGATTTAATTAGCTTTGTTTGAATGTATTTGACTCTCATTTGATTAAAATAGCTTTGTTTGAATGTGTTCGACTTTCATTTGATTCAAATAGCTTTGTCTGAATGTGTTTGACATTCATTTGATTCAATTAGCTTTGTAGAATGTATTTGACATTCATTTGATTAAAATAGCTTTGTTTGAATGTGTTTGACTTTCATTTGATTCAATTAGCTTTGTTTGAATGTGTTTGACTTTCATTTGATTCAATTAGCTTTGTTGAATGTATTTGACTTTCATTTGATTCAAATAGCTTTGTTTGAATGCGTTTAACTTTCATTTGATTCAATTAGCTTTGTAGAATACATTTCACTTTCATTTAATTTAAACAACTTTGTTTGAATGTGTTTGACTTTCATTTGACTCAAATAGCTTTATTTGATTGCGTTTGACTTTCAATTGATACAATTAGCTTTGTAGAATGTATTTGACTTTCATTTGATTAAAATAGCTTTGTTTGAATGTGTTCGACTTTCATTTGATTCAAATAGCTTTGTCTGAATGTGTTTGACATTCATTTGATTCAATTAGCTTTGTAGAATGTATTTGACATTCATTTGATTAAAATAGCTTTGTTTGAATGTGTTTGACTTTCATTTGATTCAATTAGCTTTGTTTGAATGTGTTTGACTTTCATTTGATTCAATTAGCTTTGTTGAATGTATTTGACTTTCATTTGATTCAAATAGCTTTGTTTGAATGCGTTTAACTTTCATTTGATTCAATTAGCTTTGTAGAATACATTTCACTTTCATTTAATTTAAACAACTTTGTTTGAATGTGTTTGACTTTCATTTGACTCAAATAGCTTTATTTGATTGCGTTTGACTTTCAATTGATACAATTAGCTTTGTAGAATGTATTTGACTTTCATTTGATTCAAATAGCTTTGTTTGAATGTGTTTGACTTTCATTTGTTTCAAATTGCTTTGTAGAACGTATTTGACTTTCATTTGCTTCAAATAGCTTTGTTTTAATGTGTTTGACTTTCATTTGATTCAATTAGCTTTGTAGAATGTATTTGACATTCATTTAATTAAAATAGCTTTGTTTGAATGTGTTTGACTTTCATTTGATTCAATTAGCGTTGTTTGAATGTGTTTGACTTTCATTTGATTCAATTAGCTTTGTAGAATGTATTTGACTTTCATTTGATTTAAATAGCTTTATTTGAATGTGTTTGATTTTCAATTGATTCAATTAGCTTTGTAGAATGTATTTGACTGTCATTTGATTCAAATAGCTTTGTTTGAATGTGTTTGAATTTCATTTAATTCAATTTGATTTGTAGAATGCATTTCACTTTCATTTGATTATTATAGCTTTTTTTGAATGTATTTGACTTTCATTTAAATTAAAAAGCTTTTTTTGATTGTGTTTGACTTTCATTTGATTTAAAAGGCTTTTGTTTGAATGTGTTTGACTTTCATTTGATTCAATTAGCTTTGTAGAATGTATTTTACTTTTATTTGATTTAATTAGCTTTGTTTGAATTTATTTGACTCTCATTTGATTCAAATAGCTTTGTTTGAATGTGTTTGACTTTCATTTGATTCAATTAGCTTTGTAGAATGTATTTGACTTTCATTTGATTCAAATAGCTTTATTTGAATGTGTTTGACTTTCATTTGATTCAATTAGCTTTGTAGAATGTATTTGATTTTCATTCGATTCGAAATCTTTGTTTGAATGTGTTTGACTTTCATTTGATTTAATTAGCTTTGTTTGAATGTATTTGACTCTCATTTGATTCAAATAGCTTTGTTTGAATGTGTTTGACTTTCATTTGATTCAAATAGCTTTGTTTGAATGTGTTTGACTTTCATTTGATTCAATTAGCTTTGTAGAATGTATTTGACTTTCATTTGATTAAAATAGCTTTGTTTGAATGTGTTTGACTTTCATCTGATTCAATTAGCTTTGTTTGAATGTGTTTGACTTTCATTTGATTCAATTAGCTTTGTTGAATGTATTTTACTTTCATTTGATTCAAATAGCGTTGTTTGAAAGCGTTTAACTTTCATTTGATTCAATTAGCTTTGTAGAATACATATCACTTTCATTTAATTTAAACAACTTTGTTTGAATGTGTTTGACTTTCATTTGACTCAAATAGCTTTATTTGATTGCGTTTGACTTTCATTTGATACAATTAGCTTTGTAGAACGTATTTGACTTTCATTTTCTTCAAATACCTTTGTTTGAATGTGTTTGACTTTCATTTGATTCAATTAGCTTTGTAGAATGTATTTGACATTCATTTAATTAAAATAGCTTTGTTTGAATGTGTTTGACTTTCATTTGATTCAATTAGCTTTGTTTGAATGTGTTTGACTTTCATTTGATTCAATTAGCTTTGTAGAATGTATTTGACTTTCATTTGATTCAAATAGCTTTGTTTGAATGTGTTTGACTTTCAATTGATTCAATTAGCTTTGTAGAATGTATTTGATTGTCATTTGATTCAAATAGCTTTGTTTGAATGTGTTTGAATTTCATTTAATTCAATTTGCTTTGTAGAATGCATTTCACTTTTATTTGATTCAATTACCTTTGTTTGAATGTATTTGACTTTCATTTGATTCAATTAGCTTTGTTGAATGTATTTGACTTTCATTTGATTCAATTAGCTTTGTGTGAATGTGTTTGACTTTTATTTGATTCAATTCGCTTTGTAGAATGTATTTGACTTTCATTTGATTCAATTAGCTTTGTAGAATGTATTTGACTTTTATTTGATTTAATTAGCTTTGTTTGAATGTATTTGACTCTCATTTGATTCAAATAGCTTTGTTTGAATGTGTTTCACTTTTATTTGATTCAATTAGCTTTGTAGAATGTATTTGACTTTCATTTGATTCAAATACCTTTGTTTGAATGTGTTTGACTTTCATTTGATTCAATTAGCTTTGTAGAATGTATTTGACTTTCATTTGAGTCAAATAACTTTGTTTGACTGTGTTTGACTTTCATTTGTTTCAATTTGCTTTGTAGAATGTATTTGACTTTCATTTTCTTCTAGTAGGTTTGTTTGAATGTGTTTGACTTTCATTTGATTCAATTAGATTTTTATAATGCATTTCACTTTGATTTACATTAAATAACTTTGTTTGAATGTGTTTGACTTTCATTTGATTCAATTAACTTTGTTTGAATGTGTTTGACTTTCATTTGATTCAATTAGCTTTGTAGAATGTATTTGACTTTCATTTAATTCAAATAGATTAGTTTGAATGTGTTTAACTTTCATTTGATTCAATTAGCTTTGTTTGAATGTGTTTGACTTTCATTTGATTCAATTAGCTTTGTAGAATATATTTGACTTTCATTTAATTCAAATAGCTTTGTTTGAATGTGTTTGACTTTCAATTGATTCAATTAGCTTTGTAGAATGTATTTGACTGTCACTTTCACTTGATTTATATAGCTTTGTTTGAATGTGTTTGACTTTCATTTAAATTAAAAAGCTTTTTTTGAATGTGTTTGACTTTCATTTGATTTAATTAGCTTTGTTTGAATGTATTTGACTCTCATTTGATTAAAATAGCTTTGTTTGAATGTGTTCGACTTTCATTTGATTCAAATAGCTTTGTCTGAATGTGTTTGACATTCATTTGATTCAATTAGCTTTGTAGAATGTATTTGACATTCATTTGATTAAAATAGCTTTGTTTGAATGTGTTTGACTTTCATTTGATTCAATTAGCTTTGTTTGAATGTGTTTGACTTTCATTTGATTCAATTAGCTTTGTTGAATGTATTTGACTTTCATTTGATTCAAATAGCTTTGTTTGAATGCGTTTAACTTTCATTTGATTCAATTAGCTTTGTAGAATACATTTCACTTTCATTTAATTTAAACAACTTTGTTTGAATGTGTTTGACTTTCATTTGACTCAAATAGCTTTATTTGATTGCGTTTGACTTTCAATTGATACAATTAGCTTTGTAGAATGTATTTGACTTTCATTTGATTCAAATAGCTTTGTTTGAATGTGTTTGACTTTCATTTGTTTCAAATTGCTTTGTAGAACGTATTTGACTTTCATTTGCTTCAAATAGCTTTGTTTGAATGTGTTTGACTTTCATTTGATTCAATTAGCTTTGTAGAATGTATTTGACATTCATTTAATTAAAATAGCTTTGTTTGAATGTGTTTGACTTTCATTTGATTCAATTAACGTTGTTTGAATGTGTTTGACTTTCATTTGATTCAATTAGCTTTGTAGAATGTATTTGACTTTCATTTGATTTAAATAGCTTTATTTGAATGTGTTTGACTTTCAATTGATTCAATTAGCTTTGTAGAATGTATTTGACTGTCATTTGATTCAAATAGCTTTGTTTGAATGTGTTTGAATTTCATTTAATTCAATTTGATTTGTAGAATGCATTTCACTTTCATTTGATTATTATAGCTTTTTTTGAATGTATTTGACTTTCATTTAAATTAAAAAGCTTTTTTTGATTGTGTTTGACTTTCATTTGATTTAAAAGGCTTTTGTTTGAATGTGTTTGACTTTCATTTGATTCAATTAGCTTTGTAGAATGTATTTTACTTTTATTTGATTTAATTAGCTTTGTTTGAATTTATTTGACTCTCATTTGATTCAAATAGCTTTGTTTGAATGTGTTTGACTTTCATTTGATTCAATTAGCTTTGTAGAATGTATTTGACTTTCATTTGATTCAAATAGCTTTATTTGAATGTGTTTGACTTTCATTTGATTCAATTAGCTTTGTAGAATGTATTTGATTTTCATTTGATTCGAAATCTTTGTTTGAATGTGTTTGACTTTCATTTGATTTAATTAGCTTTGTTTGAATGTATTTGACTCTCATTTGATTCAAATAGCTTTGTTTGAATGTGTTTGACTTTCATTTGATTCAAATAGCTTTGTTTGAATGTGTTTGACTTTCATTTGATTCAATTAGCTTTGTAGAATGTATTTGACTTTCATTTGATTAAAATAGCTTTGTTTGAATGTGCTTGACTTTCATCTGGTTCAATTAGCTTTGTTTGAATGTGTTTGACTTTCATTTGATTCAATTAGCTTTGTTGAATGTATTTTACTTTCATTTGATTCAAATAGCGTTGTTGGAAAGCGTTTAACTTTCATTTGATTCAATTAGCTTTGTAGAATACATATCACTTTCATTTAATTTAAACAACTTTGTTTGAATGTGTTTGACTTTCATTTGACTCAAATAGCTTTATTTGATTGCGTTTGACTTTCATTTGATACAATTAGCTTTGTAGAACGTATTTGACTTTCATTTTCTTCAAATACCTTTGTTTGAATGTGTTTGACTTTCATTTGATTCAATTAGCTTTGTAGAATGTATTTGACATTCATTTAATTAAAATAGCTTTGTTTGAATGTGTTTGACTTTCATTTGATTCAATTAGCTTTGTTTGAATGTGTTTGACTTTCATTTGATTCAATTAGCTTTGTAGAATGTATTTGACTTTCATTTGATTCAAATAGCTTTGTTTGAATGTGTTTGACTTTCAATTGATTCAATTAGCTTTGTAGAATGTATTTGATTGTCATTTGATTCAAATAGCTTTGTTTGAATGTGTTTGAATTTCATTTAATTCAATTTGCTTTGTAGAATGCATTTCACTTTTATTTGATTCAATTAGCTTTGTTTGAATGTATTTGACTTTCATTTGATTCAATTAGCTTTGTTGAATGTATTTGACTTTCATTTGATTCAATTAGCTTTGTGTGAATGTGTTTGACTTTTATTTGATTCAATTCGCTTTGTAGAATGTATTTGACTTTCATTTGATTCAATTAGCTTTGTAGAATGTATTTGACTTTTATTTGATTTAATTAGCTTTGTTTGAATGTATTTGACTCTCATTTGATTCAAATAGCTTTGTTTGAATGTGTTTCACTTTTATTTGATTCAATTAGCTTTGTAGAATGTATTTGACTTTCATTTGATTCAAATACCTTTGTTTGAATGTGTTTGACTTTCATTTGATTCAATTAGCTTTGTAGAATGTATTTGACTTTCATTTGAGTCAAATAACTTTGTTTGACTGTGTTTGACTTTCATTTGTTTCAATTTGCTTTGTAGAATGTATTTGACTTTCATTTTCTTCTAGTAGGTTTGTTTGAATGTGTTTGACTTTCATTTGATTCAATTAGATTTTTATAATGCATTTCACTTTGATTTACATTAAATAACTTTGTTTGAATGTGTTTGACTTTCATTTGATTCAATTAACTTTGTTTGAATGTGTTTGACTTTCATTTGATTCAATTAGCTTTGTAGAATGTATTTGACTTTCATTTAATTCAAATAGATTAGTTTGAATGTGTTTAACTTTCATTTGATTCAATTAGCTTTGTTTGAATGTGTTTGACTTTCATTTGATTCAATTAGCTTTGTAGAATGTATTTGACTTTCATTTAATTCAAATAGCTTTGTTTGAATGTGTTTGACTTTCAATTGATTCAATTAGCTTTGTAGAATGTATTTGACTGTCATTTGATTCAAATAGCTTTGTTTGAATGTGTTTGAATTTCATTTAATTCAATTTCCTTTGTAGAATGCATTTCACTTTCACTTGATTTATATAGCTTTGTTTGAATGTGTTTGACTTTCATTTAAATTAAAAAGCTTTTTTTGAATGTGTTTGACTTTCATTTGATTTAATTAGCTTTGTTTGAATGTATTTGACTCTCATTTGATTCAAATAGCTTTGTTTGAATGTGTTTGAATTTCATTTGATTCAATTAGCTTTGTAGAACGTATTTGACTTTCATTTGATTCAATTAGCTTTGTAAAATGTATTTGACTTTCATTTAATTCAAAAAGATTAGTTTGAATGTGTTTAACTTTCATTTGACTCAATTAGCTTTGTTTGAATGTGTTTGACTTTCATTTGATTCAATTAGCTTTGTAGAATGTATTTGACTTTCATTTAATTCAAATAGCTTTGTTTGAATGTGTTTGACTTTCAATTGATTCAATTAGCTTTGTAGAATGTATTTGACTGTCATTTGATTCAAATAGCTTTGTTTGAATGTGTTTGAATTTCATTTAATTCAATTTGCTTTGTAGAATGCATTTCACTTTCACTTGATTTATATAGCTTTGTTTGAATGTGTTTGACTTTCATTTAAATTAAAAAGCTTTTTTTTGAATGTGTTTGACTTTCATTTGATTTAATTAGCTTTGTTTGAATATATTTCACTCTCATTTGATTCAAATAGCTTTATTTGAATGTGTTTGACTTTCATTTGATTCAATATTTGGCTCTCATTTGATTCAAATAGCTATGTGTGAATGTGTTTTGACTTTCATTTGATTCAATTAGCTTTGTAGAATGTATTTGACTTTCATTTAATTCAAATAGATTAGTTTGAATGTGTTTAACTTTCATTTGATTCAATTAGCTTTGTTTGAATGTGTTTGACTTTCATTTGATTCAATTAGCTTTGTAGAATGTATTTGACTTTCATTTAATTCAAATAGCTTTGTTTGAATGTGTTTGACTTTCATTTGATTCAAATAGCTTTATAGAATGTATTTGACATTTATTTGATTTAAATAGCTTTGTTTGACTGTGTTTGACTTTCATTTGATTCATTTAGCTTTGTTTTGAACGTGTTTGACTTTCATTTGATTAAATTAGCATTGTTTGAATGTATTTGTCTTTCATTTGACTCAAATAGCTATGTGTGAATGTGTTTGACTTTCATTTGATTCAATTAGCTTTGTAGAATGTATTTGACTTTCATTTAATTCAAATAGATTAGTTTGAATGTGTTTAACTTTCATTTGATTCAATTAGCTTTGTTTGAATGTGTTTGACTTTCATTTGATTCAATTAGCTTTGTAGAATGTATTTGACTTTCATTTAATTCAAATAGCTTTGTTTGAATGTGTTTGACTTTCATTTGATTCAATTAGCTTTGTAGAATGTATTTGACTTTCATTTGACTCAAATAGCTTTGTTTGAATGTGTTTGACTTTCATTTGAATCAATTGGCTTTGTAGAATGTATTTGACATTCTTTTGATTAATATAGCTTTGTTTGAATGTGCTTGACTTTCATTTGAATCAATTAGCTTTGTAGAATGTATTTGACTTTCATTTGATTAATATAGCTTTGTTTGAATGTGTTTGACTTTCATTTGATTCAATTAGCTTTGTAGAATGTATTTGACTTTCATTTGATTCAAATAGCTTTGTTTGAATGTGTTTGACTTTCATTTGAATCAATTAGCTTTGTAGAATGTATTTGACTTTCATTTGATTAATATAGCTTTGTTTGAATGTGCTTGACTTTCATTTGATTCAATTAGCTTCGTTTGAATGTGTTTGACTTTCATTAGATTCAAATAGCTTTGCTTTTAATGTGTTTGACATTCATTTGATTCCATCAGCTTTGTAGAATATCTTTGACTTTCAATTGATTCAAATAGCTTTGTTTGAATGTGTATGACTTTCATTTGATTCAATTAGCTTTGTAGAATGTATTTGACTTTCATTTGATTCAAATAGCTTTGTTTGAATGTGTTTGACTTTCATTTGAATCAATTAGCTTTGTAGAATGTATTTGACTTTCATTTGATTAATATAGCTTTGTTTGAATGTGCTTGACTTTCATTTGAATCAATTAGCTTTGTAGAATGTATTTGACTTTCATTTGATTAATATAGCTTTGTTTGAATGTGCTTGACTTTCATTTGACTCAAATAGCTTTATTTGATTGCGTTTGACTTTCATTTGATACAATTAGCTTTGTAGAACGTATTTAACTTTCATTTGATTCAAATAGCTTTGTTTAAAAGTGTTTGACTTTCATTTGATTCCATCAGCTTTGTAGAATGTATTTTACTTTCATTTTATTCCATTAGCTTTGTTTAAATTTATTTGACTTTCATTTGATTCAAATAGCTTTGTTTGAATGTGGTTGACTTTCATTTGATTCAATTAGCTTTGTAGAATGTATTTGACTTTCATTTGAGTCAAATAGCTTTGTTTGAATGTGTTTGACTTTCATTTGATTCAATTAGCTTTGTAGAATGTATTTGACATTCATTTAATTAAAATAGCTGTGTTTTGAATATGTTTGACTTTCATTTGATTCAATTAGCTTTGTTTGAATGTGTTTGACTATCATTTGATTCAATTAGCTTTGTTTGAATGTGTTTGACTTTCATTTGATTGAATTAGCTTTGTAGAATGTATTTGACTTTCATTTGATTCAAATAGCTTTATTTGAATGTGTTTGACTTTCATTTGATTCAATTAGCTTTGTAGAATACATTTCACTTTCATTTAATTTATACAACTTTGTTTGAATGTGTTTGACTTTCATTTGACTCAAATAGCTTTATTTGATTGCGTTTGACTTTCATTTGATACAATTAGCTTTGTAGAACGAATTTAACTTTCATTTGATTCAAATAGCTTTGTTTAAAAGTGTTTGACTTTCATTTGATTCCATCAGCTTTGTAGAATGTATTTTACTTTCATTTTATTCCATTAGCTTTGTTTAAATTTATTTGACTTTCATTTGATTCAAATAGCTTTGTTTGAATGTGGTTGACTTTCATTTGATTCAATTAGCTTTGTAGAATGTATTTGACTTTCATTTGAGTCAAATAGCTTTGTTTGAATGTGTTTGACTTTCATTTGATTCAATTAGCTTTGTAGAATGTATTTGACATTCATTTAATTAAAATAGCTTTGTTTGAATGTGTTTGACTTTCATTTGATTCAATTAGCTTTGTATGAATGTGTTTGACTTTCATTTGATTCAATTAGCTTTGTAGAATGTATTTGACTTTCATTTGATTAAAATAGCTTTGTTTGAATTTATTTGACTCTCATTTGATTCAAATAGCTTTGTTTGAATGTGTTTGACTTTCATTTGATTCAATTAGCTTTGTAGAATGTATTTGACTTTCATTTGATGCAAAATCTTTGTTTGAATGTGTTTGACTTTCATTTGATTCAATTAGCTTTGTTTGAATGTGTTTGACTTTAATTTTATTCAATTAGCGTTGTAGAATGTATTAGACTTTTATTTGATTTAATTAGCTTTGTTTGAATGTATTTGACTCTCATTTGATTCAAATAGCTTTGTTTGAATGTGTTTGACTTTCATTTGATTCAAATAGCTTTGTTTGAATGTGTTTGACTTTCATTTGATTCAATTAGCTTTGTAGAATGTATTTGACTTTCATTTGATTAAAATAGCTTTGTTTGAATGTGCTTGACTTTCATCTGATTCAATTAGCTTTGTTTGATTGTGTGTGACTTTCATTTGATTCAATTAGCTTTGTTGAATGTATTTGACTTTCATTTGATTCAAATAGCTTTGTTTGAATGCGTTTAACTTTCATTTGGTTCAATTAGCTTTGTAGAATACATTTCACTTTCATTTAATTTAAACAACTTTGTTTGAATGTATTTGACATTCATTTGACTCAAATAGCTTTATTTGATTGTGTTTGACTTTTATTTGATACAATTAGCTTTGTAGAACGTATTTGACTTTCATTTGATCCAAATAGCTTTGTTTGAATGTGTTTGACTTTCATTTGATTCAAATAGCTTTGTTGAATGTATTTGACTTTCATTTGATTCAAATAGCTTTGTTTGAATGCGTTTAACTTTCATTTGATTCAATTAGCTTTGTAGAATACATTTCACTTTCATTTAATTTAAACAACTTTGTTTGAATGTGTTTGACTTTCATTTGACTCAAATAGCTTTGTTTGAATGTGTTTGACTTTCATTTGATTCAATTAGCTTTGTTTGAATGTGTTTGACTTTCATTTGATTCAATTAGCTTTGTAGAATGTATTTGACTTTCATTTGATGCAAAATCTTTGTTTGAATGTGTTTGACTTTCATTTGATTCAATTAGCTTTGTTTGAATGTGTTTGACTTTAATTTTATTCAACTAGCGTTGTAGAATGTATTAGACTTTTATTTGATTTAATTAGCTTTGTTTGAATGTATTTGACTCTCATTTGATTCAAATAGCTTTGTTTGAATGTGTTTCACTTTCATTTGATTCAAATAGCTTTGTTTGAATGTGTTTGACTTTCATTTGATTCAATTAGATTTGTAGAATGTATTTGACTTTCATTTGATTAAAATAGCTTTGTTTGAATGTGCTTGACTTTCATCTGATTCAATTAGCTTTGTTTGAATGTGTGAGACTTTCATTTGATTCAATTAGCTTTGTTGAATGTATTTGACTTTCATTTGATTCAAATAGCTTTGTTTGAATGCGTTTAACTTTCATTTGGTTTAATTAGCTTTGTAGAATACATTTCACTTTCATTTAATTTAAACAACTTTGTTTGAATGTGTTTGACTTTCATTTGACTCAAACAGCTTTATTTGATTGCGTTTGACTTTCATTTGATACAATTAGCTTTGTAGAACGTCTTTGACTTTCATTTGATTCAAATAGCTTTGTTTGAATGTGTTTGACTTTCATTTGATTCAATTAGCTTTGTTGAATGTATTTGACTTTCATTTGATTCAAATAGCTTTGTTTGAATGCGTTTAACTTTCATTTGATTCAATTAGCTTTGTAGAATACATTTCACTTTCATTTAATTTAAACAACTTTGTTTGAATGTGTTTGACTTTCATTTGACTCAAATAGCTTTATTTGATTGCGTTTGACTTTCATTTGATACAATTAGCTTTGTAGAACGTATTTTACTTTCATTTGATTCAAATAGCTTTGTTTGAATGTGTTTGACTTTCATTTGATTCAATTAGCTTTGTAGAATGTATTTGACTTTCATTTGATTAAAATAGCTTTGTTTGAATGTGCTTGACTTTTATTTGATTCAATTAGCTTTGTTTGAATGTGTTTGACTTTCATTTGATTCAATTAGCTTTGTTTGAATGTGTTTGACTATCATTTGATTCAATTAGGTTTGTTTGAATGTGTTTGACTTTCATTTGATTCAATTAGCTTTGTAGAATGTATTTGCCTCTCATTTGATTCAAATAGCTTTGTTTGAATGCGTTTAACTTTCTTTGATTCAATTAGCTTTGTAGAATACATTTCACTTTCATTTAATTTAAACAACTTTGTTTGAATGCGTTTGACTTTCGTTTGACTCAAATAGCTTTATTTGATTGCGTTTGACTTTCATTTGATACAATTAGCTTTGTAGAACTTATTTGACTTTCATTTGATTCAAATAGCTTTGTTTTAATGTGTTTGACATTCACTTGATTCCATCAGCTTTGTAGAATATCTTTGACTTTCAATTGATTCAAATAGCTTTGTTTGAATGTGTATGACTTTCATTTGATTCAATTAGCTTTGTAGAATGTATTTGACATACATTTAATTAAAATAGCTTTGTTTGAATGTGTTTGACTTTCATTTGATTCAATTAGCGTTGTTTGAATGTGTTTGACTTTCATTTGATTCAATTAGCTTTGTTTGAATGTGTTTCACTTTCATTTGATTCAATTAGCTTTGTTTGAATGTGTTTGACTTTCATTTGATTCAATTAGCTTTGTTTGAATGTATTTGACTCTCATTTGATTCAAACAGCTTTGTTTGAATGTGTTTGACTTTCATTTGATTCAAATAGCTTTGTTTTAATGTGTTTGACTTTCATTTGATTCAATTAGCTTTGTAGAATGTATTTGACTTTCATTTGATTAAAATAGCTTTGTTTGAATGTGCTTGACTTTCATCTGATTCAATTAGCTTTGTTTGAATGTGTGAGACTTTCATTTGATTCAATTAGCTTTGTTGAATGTATTTGACTTTCATTTGATTCAAATAGCTTTGTTTGAATGCGTTTAACTTTCATTTGGTTTAATTAGCTTTGTAGAATACATTTCACTTTCATTTAATTTAAACAACTTTGTTTGAATGTGTTTGACTTTCATTTGACTCAAATAGCTTTATTTGATTGCGTTTGACTTTCATTTGATACAATTAACTTTGTAGAACGTATTTGACTTTCATTTGATTCAAATAGCTTTGTTTGAATGTGTTTGACTTTCATTTGATTCAATTAGCTTTGTTGAATGTATTTGACTTTCATTTGATTCAAATAGCTTTGTTTGAATGCGTTTAACTTTCATTTGATTCAATTAGCTTTGTAGAATACATTTCACTTTCATTTAATTTAAACAACTTTGTTTGAATGTGTTTGACTTTCATTTGACTCAAATAGCTTTATTTGATTGCGTTTGACTTTCATTTGATACAATTAGCTTTGTAGAACGTATTTGACTTTCATTTGATTCAAATAGCTTTGTTTGAATGTGTTTGACTTTTATTTGATTCAATTAGCTTTGTAGAATGTATTTGACTTTCATTTGATTAAAATAGCTTTGTTTCAATGTGCTTGACTTTCATTTGATTCAATTAGCTTTGTTTGAATGTGTTTGACTTTCATTTGATTCAATTAGCTTTGTTTGAATGTGTTTGACTATCATTTGATTCAATTAGGTTTGTTTGAATGTGTTTAACTTTCATTTGATTCAATTAGCTTTGTAGAATGTATTTGCCTCTCATTTGATTCAAATAGCTTTGTTTGAATGCGTTTAACTTTCATTTGATTCAATTAGCTTTGTAGAATACATTTCACTTTCATTTAATTTAAACAACTTTGTTTGAATGTGTTTGACTTTCGTTTGACTCAAATAGCTTTATTTGATTGCGTTTGACTTTCATTTGATACAATTAGCTTTGTAGAACTTATTTGACTTTCATTTGATTCAAATAGCTTTGTTTTAATGTGTTTGACATTCACTTGATTCCATCAGCTTTGTAGAATATATTTGACTTTCAATTGATTCAAATAGCTTTGTTTGAATGTGTATGACTTTCATTTGATTCAATTAGCTTTGTAGAATGTATTTGACTTTCATTTCATTCAAATAGCTTTGTTTGAATGTGTTTGACTTTCATTTGATTCAAATAGCTTTGTTTGAATGTGTTTGACTTTCATTTGATTCAATTAGTTTTGTAGAATGTATTTGACTTTCATTTGATTAAAATAGCTTTGTTTGAATGTGCTTGACTTTCATCTGATTCAATTAGCTTTGTTTGAATGTGTGAGACTTTCATTTGATTCAATTAGCTTTGTTGAATGTATTTGACTTTCATTTGATTCAAATAGCTTTGTTTGAATGCGTTTAACTTTCATTTGGTTTAATTAGCTTTGTAGAATACATTTCACTTTCATTTAATTTAAACAACTTTGTTTGAATGTGTTTGACTTTCATTTGACTCAAACAACTTTATTTGATTGCGTTTGACTTTCATTTGATAGAATTAGCTTTGTAGAATGTATTTGACTTTCATTTGATTCAAATAGCTTTGTTTGAATGTGTTTGACTTTCATTTGATTCAATTAGCTTTGTTGAATGTATTTGACTTTCATTTGATTCAAATAGCTTTGTTTGAATGCGTTTAACTTTCATTTGATTCAATTAGCTTTGTAGAATACATTTCACTTTCATTTAATTTAAACAACTTTGTTTGAATGTGTTTGACTTTCATTTGACTCAAATAGCTTTATTTGATTGCGTTTGACTTTCATTTGATACAATTAGCTTTGTAGAACGTATTTGACTTTCATTTGATTCAAATAGCTTTGTTTGAATGTGTTTGACTTTCATTTGATTCAACTAGCTTTGTAGAATGTATTTGACTTTCATTTGATTAAAATAGCTTTGTTTGAATGTGCTTAACTTTCATTTGATTCAATTAGCTTTGTTTAAATTTGTTTGACTTTCATTTGATTCAATTAGCTTTGTTTGAATGTGTTTGACTATCATTTGATTCGATTAGGTTTGTTTGAATGTGTTTGACTTTCATTTGATTCAATTAGCTTTGTAGAATGTATTTGCCTCTCATTTGATTCAAATAGCTTTGTTTGAATGCGTTTAACTTTCTTTGATTCAATTAGCTTTGTAGAATACATTTCACTTTCATTTAATTTAAACAACTTTGTTTGAATGCGTTTGACTTTCGTTTGACTCAAATAGCTTTATTTGATTGCGTTTGACTTTCATTTGATCCAATTAGCTTTGTAGAACTTATTTGACTTTCATTTGATTCAAATAGCTTTGTTTTAATGTGTTTGACATTCACTTGATTCCATCAGCTTTGTAGAATATCTTTGACTTTCAATTGATTCAAATAGCTTTGTTTGAATGTGTATGACTTTCATTTGATTCAATTAGCTTTGTAGAATGTATTTGACATTCATTTAATTAAAATAGCTTTGTTTGAATGTGTTTGACTTTCATTTGATTCAATTAGCGTTGTTTGAATGTGTTTGACTTTCATTTGATTCAATTAGCTTTGTTTGAATGTGTTTCACTTTCATTTGATTCAATTAGCTTTGTTTGAATGTGTTTGACTTTCATTTGATTCAATTAGCTTTGTTTGAATGTATTTGACTCTCATTTGATTCAAACAGCTTTGTTTGAATGTGTTTGACTTTCATTTGATTCAAATAGCTTTGTTTTAATGTGTTTGACTTTCATTTGATTCAATTAGCTTTGTAGAATGTATTTGACTTTCATTTGATTAAAATAGCTTTGTTTGAATGTGCTTGACTTTCATCTGATTCAATTAGCTTTGTTTGAATGTGTGAGACTTTCATTTGATTCAATTAGCTTTGTTGAATGTATTTGACTTTCATTTGATTCAAATAGCTTTGTTTGAATGCGTTTAACTTTCATTTGGTTTAATTAGCTTTGTAGAATACATTTCACTTTCATTTAATTTAAACAACTTTGTTTGAATGTGTTTGACTTTCATTTGACTCAAATAGCTTTATTTGATTGCGTTTGACTTTCATTTGATACAATTAACTTTGTAGAACGTATTTGACTTTCATTTGATTCAAATAGCTTTGTTTGAATGTGTTTGACTTTCATTTGATTCAATTAGCTTTGTTGAATGTATTTGACTTTCATTTGATTCAAATAGCTTTGTTTGAATGCGTTTAACTTTCATTTGATTCAATTAGCTTTGTAGAATACATTTCACTTTCATTTAATTTAAACAACTTTGTTTGAATGTGTTTGACTTTCATTTGACTCAAATAGCTTTATTTGATTGCGTTTGACTTTTATTTGATACAATTAGCTTTGTAGAACGTATTTGACTTTCATTTGAGTCAAATAGCTTTGTTTGAATGTGTTTGACTTTTATTTGATTCAATTAGCTTTGTAGAATGTATTTGACTTTCATTTGATTAAAATAGCTTTGTTTGAATGTGCTTGACTTTCATTTGATTCAATTAGCTTTGTTTGAATGTGTTTGACTTTCATTTGATTCAATTAGCTTTGTTTGAATGTGTTTCACTATCATTTGATTCAATTAGGTTTGTTTGAATGTGTTTGACTTTCATTTGATTCAATTAGCTTTGTAGAATGTCATTGCCTCTCATTTGATTCAAATAGCTTTGTTTGAATGCGTTTAACTTTCATTTGATTCAATTAGCTTTGTAGAATACATTTCACTTTCATTTAATTTAAACAACTTTGTTTGAATGTGTTTGACTTTCGTTTGACTCAAATAGCTTTATTTGATTGCGTTTGACTTTCATTTGATACAATTAGCTTTGTAGAACTTATTTGACTTTCATTTGATTCAAATAGCTTTGTTTTAATGTGTTTGACATTCACTTGATTCCATCAGCTTTGTAGAATATCTTTGACTTTCAATTGATTCAAATAGCTTTGTTTGAATGTGTTTGACTATCATTTGAATCAATTAGCTTTGTAGAATGTATTTGACTTTCATTTGATTAATATAGCTTTGTTTGAATGTGCTTGACTTTCATTTGATTCAATTAGCTTTGTTGAATGTATTTGACTTTCATTTGATTCAAATAGCTTTGTTCGAATGCGTTTAACTTTCATTTGGTTTAATTAGCTTTGTAGAATACATTTCACTTTCATTTAATTTAAACAACTTTGTTTGAATGTGTTTGACTTTCATTTGACTCAAACAGCTTTATTTGATTGCGTTTGACTTTCATTTGATACAATTAGCTTTGTAGAACGTATTTGACTTTCATTTGATTCAAATAGCTTTGTTTGAATGTGTTTGACTTTCATTTGATTCAATTAGCTTTGTTGAATGTATTTGACTTTCATTTGATTCAAATAGCTTTGTTTGAATGCGTTTAACTTTCATTTGATTCAATTAGCTTTGTAGAATACATTTCACTTTCATTTAATTTAAACAACTTTGTTTGAATGTGTTTGACTTTCATTTGACTCAAATAGCTTTATTTGATTGCGTTTGACTTTCATTTGATACAATTAGCTTTGTAGAACGTATTTGACTTTCATTTGATTCAAATAGCTTTGTTTGAATGTGTTTGACTTTCATTTGATTCAATTAGCTTTGTAGAATGTATTTGACTTTCATTTGATTAAAATAGCTTTGTTTGAATGTGCTTAACTTTCATTTGATTCAATTAGCTTTGTTTAAATTTGTTTGACTTTCATTTGATTCAATTAGCTTTGTTTGAATGTGTTTGACTATCATTTGATTCGATTAGGTTTGTTTGAATGTGTTTGACTTTCATTTGATTCAATTAGCTTTGTAGAATGTATTTGCCTCTCATTTGATTCAAATAGCTTTGTTTGAATGCGTTTAACTTTCTTTGATTCAATTAGCTTTGTAGAATACATTTCACTTTCATTTAATTTAAACAACTTTGTTTGAATGCGTTTGACTTTCGTTTGACTCAAATAGCTTTATTTGATTGCGTTTGACTTTCATTTGATACAATTAGCTTTGTAGAACTTATTTGACTTTCATTTGATTCAAATAGCTTTGTTTTAATGTGTTTGACATTCACTTGATTCCATCAGCTTTGTAGAATATCTTTGACTTTCAATTGATTCAAATAGCTTTGTTTGAATGTGTATGACTTTCATTTGATTCAATTAGCTTTGTAGAATGTATTTGACATTCATTTAATTAAAATAGCTTTGTTTGAATGTGTTTGACTTTCATTTGATTCAATTAGCGTTGTTTGAATGTGTTTGACTTTCATTTGATTCAATTAGCTTTGTTTGAATGTGTTTCACTTTCATTTGATTCAATTAGCTTTGTTTGAATGTGTTTGACTTTCATTTGATTCAATTAGCTTTGTTTGAATGTATTTGACTCTCATTTGATTCAAACAGCTTTGTTTGAATGTGTTTGACTTTCATTTGATTCAAATAGCTTTGTTTTAATGTGTTTGACTTTCATTTGATTCAATTAGCTTTGTAGAATGTATTTGACTTTCATTTGATTAAAATAGCTTTGTTTGAATGTGCTTGACTTTCATCTGATTCAATTAGCTTTGTTTGAATGTGTGAGACTTTCATTTGATTCAATTAGCTTTGTTGAATGTATTTGACTTTCATTTGATTCAAATAGCTTTGTTTGAATGCGTTTAACTTTCATTTGGTTTAATTAGCTTTGTAGAATACATTTCACTTTCATTTAATTTAAACAACTTTGTTTGAATGTGTTTGACTTTCATTTGACTCAAATAGCTTTATTTGATTGCGTTTGACTTTCATTTGATACAATTAACTTTGTAGAACGTATTTGACTTTCATTTGATTCAAATAGCTTTGTTTGAATGTGTTTGACTTTCATTTGATTCAATTAGCTTTGTTGAATGTATTTGACTTTCATTTGATTCAAATAGCTTTGTTTGAATGCGTTTAACTTTCATTTGATTCAATTAGCTTTGTAGAATACATTTCACTTTCATTTAATTTAAACAACTTTGTTTGAATGTGTTTGACTTTCATTTGACTCAAATAGCTTTATTTGATTGCGTTTGACTTTTATTTGATACAATTAGCTTTGTAGAACGTATTTGACTTTCATTTGATTCAAATAGCTTTGTTTGAATGTGTTTGACTTTTATTTGATTCAATTAGCTTTGTAGAATGTATTTGACTTTCATTTGATTAAAATAGCTTTGTTTGAATGTGCTTGACTTTCATTTGATTCAATTAGCTTTGTTTGAATGTGTTTGACTTTCATTTGATTCAATTAGCTTTGTTTGAATGTGTTTCACTATCATTTGATTCAATTAGGTTTGTTTGAATGTGTTTGACTTTCATTTGATTCAATTAGCTTTGTAGAATGTCATTGCCTCTCATTTGATTCAAATAGCTTTGTTTGAATGCGTTTAACTTTCATTTGATTCAATTAGCTTTGTAGAATACATTTCACTTTCATTTAATTTAAACAACTTTGTTTGAATGTGTTTGACTTTCGTTTGACTCAAATAGCTTTATTTGATTGCGTTTGACTTTCATTTGATACAATTAGCTTTGTAGAACTTATTTGACTTTCATTTGATTCAAATAGCTTTGTTTTAATGTGTTTGACATTCACTTGATTCCATCAGCTTTGTAGAATATCTTTGACTTTCAATTGATTCAAATAGCTTTGTTTGAATGTGTTTGACTATCATTTGAATCAATTAGCTTTGTAGAATGTATTTGACTTTCATTTGATTAATATAGCTTTGTTTGAATGTGCTTGACTTTCATTTGATTCAATTAGCTTCGTTTGAATGTGTTTGAATTTCATTTGATTCAAATAGCTTTGTTTTAATGTGTTTGACATTCATTTGATTCCATCAGCTTTGTAGAATATCTTTAACTTTCAATTGATTCAAATAGCTTTGTTTGAATGTGTATGACTTTCATTTGATTCAATTAGCTTTGTAGAATGTATTTGACTTTCATTTGACTCAAATAGCTTTGTTTGAATGTGTTTGACTTTCATTTGAATCAATTGGCTTTGTGGAATGTATTTGACTTTCATTTGATTAATATAGCTTTGTTTGAATGTGCTTGACTTTCATTTGAATCAATTAGCTTTGTAGAATGTATTTGACTTTCATTTGATTAATATAGCTTTGTTTGAATGTGCTTGACTTTCATTTGATTCAATTAGCTTTGTAGAATGTATTTGACTTTCATTTGATTCAAATAGCTTTGTTTGAATGTGTTTGACTTTCATTTGAATCAATTAGCTTTGTAGAATGTATTTGACTTTCATTTGATTAATATAGCTTTGTTTGAATGTGCTTGACTTTCATTTGATTCAATTAGCTTCGTTTTAATGTGTTTGACTTTCATTTGATTCAATTAGCTTTGTTGAATGTATTTGACTTTCATTTGATTCTATTTGCTTTGTTTGAATGTGTTTGACTTTCATTTGATTCAATTAGCTTTATAGAATGTATTTGACTCTCATTTGATTCAAATAGCTTTGTTTGAATGCGTTTAACTTTCATTTGATTCAATTAGCTTAGTAGAATACATTTCACTTTCATTCAATTTAAACAACTTTGTTTGAATGTGTTTGACTTTCATTTGACTCAATTAGCTTTATTTGATTGCGTTTGACTTTCATTTGATACAATTAGCTTTGTAGAACTTATTTGACTTTTATTTGATTCAAATAGCTTTGTTTGAATGTGTTTGACATTCATTTGATTCCATCAGCTTTGTAGAATATCTTTGACTTTCTATTGATTCAAATAGCTTTGTTTGAATGTGGTTGACTTTCATTTGATTCAATTAGCTTTGTAGAATGTATTTGACTTTCATTTGAGTCAAATAGCTTTGTTTGAATGTGTTTGACTTTCATTTGATTGAATTAGCTTTGTAGAATGTATTTGAGTCTCATTTGATTCAAACAGCTTTGTTTGAATGCGTTTAACTTTCATTTGATTTAATTAGCTTTGTAGAATACATTTCACTTTCATTTAATTTAAACAACTTTTTTTTAATGTGTTTAACTTTCATTTGACTCAAATAGCTTTATTTGATTGCGTTTGACTTTCATTTGATACAATTAGCTTTGTAGAACTTATTTGACTTTCATTTGATTCAAATAGCTTTGTTTTAATGTGTTTGACATTCATTTGATTCCATCAGCTTTGTAAAATATCTTTGACTTTCAATTGATTGAAATAGCTTTGTTTGAATGTGTATGACTTTCATTTGATTTAATTAGCTTTGTAGAATGTATTTGAGTTTCATTTGATTCAAATAGCTTTGTTTGAATGTGTTTGACTTTCATTTGAATCAATTAGCTTTGTAGAATGTATTTGACTTTCATTTGATTAATATAGCTTTGTTTAAATGTGCTTGACTTTCATTTGATTCAATTAGCTTCGTTTGAATGTGTTTGACTTTCATTTGATTCAAATAGCTTTGTTTTAATGTGTTTGACATTCATTTGATTCAATCAGCTTTGTAGAATATCTTTGACTTTCAATTGATTCAAATAGCTTTGTTTGAATTTGTATCACTTTCATTTGATTCAATTAGCTTTGTAGAATGTATTTGACTTTCATTTGATTCAAATAGCTTTGTTTGAATGTGTTTGACTTTCATTTGAATCAATTAGCTTTGTAGAATGTATTTGACTTTCATTTGATTAATATAGCTTTGTTTGAATGTGCTTGACTTTCATTTGAATCAATTAGCTTTGTAGAAATTATTTGACTTTCATTTGATTAATATAGCTTTGTTTGAATGTGCTTGACTTTCATTTGATTCAATTAGCTTCGTTTGAATGTGTTTGACTTTCATTTGATTCAATTAGCTTTGTTGAATGTATTTGACTTTCATTTGATTCAATTAGCTTTGTTTGAATGTGTTTGACTTTCATTTGATTCAATTAGCTTTGTAGAATGTATTTGACTCTCATTTGATTCAAATAGCTTTGTTTGAATGCGTTTAACTTTCATTTGATTCAATTAGCTTAGTAGAATACATTTCACTTTCATTCAATTTAAACAACTTTGTTTGAATGTGTTTGACTTTCATTTGACTCAAATAGCTTTATTTGATTGCGTTTGACTTTCATTTGATACAATTAGCTTTGTAGAACTTATTTGACTTTCATTTTATTCAAATAGCTTTGTTTGAATGTGTTTGACATTCATTTGATTCCATCAGCTTTGTAGAATATCTTTGACTTTCAATTGATTCAAATAGCTTTGTTTGAATGTGTTTGCCTTTCATTTGATTCATTTAGCTTTATTTAAATGTGTTTGACTATCATTTGATTCAATTAGCTTTGTTTGAATGTGTTTGAATTTCATTTGATTCAATTAGATTTGTAGAATGTATTTGACATTCATTTAATTAAAATAGCTTTGTTTGAATGTGTTTGACTTTCATTTGATTCAATTAGCTTTGTATGAATGTATTTGACTTTCATTTGATTCAATTAGCTTCGTTTGAATGTGTTTGACTTTCATTTGATTCAATTAGCTTTGTAGAATGTATTTGACTTTCATTTGATTCAATTAGCTTCGTTTGAATGTGTTTGACTTTCATTTGATTCAATTAGCTTTGTTGAATGTATTTGACTTTCATTTGATTCAATTAGCTTTGTTTGAATGTGTTTGACTTTCATTTGATTCAATTAGCTTTGTAAAATGTATTTGACTCTCATTTGATTCAAATAGCTTCGTTTGAATGCGTTTAACTTTCATTTGATTCAATTAGCTTAGTAGAATACATTTCACTTTCATTCAATTTAAACAACTTTGTTTGAATGTGTTTGACTTTCATTTGACTCAAATAGCTTTATTTGATTGCGTTTGACTTTGATTTCATACAATTAGCTTTGTAGAACTTATTTGACTTTCATTTGATTCAAATAGCTTTGTTTGAATGAGTTTGACATTCATTTGATTCCATCAGCTTTGTAGAATATCTTTGACTTTCAATTGATTCAAATAGCTTTGTTTGAATGTGTTTGACTTTTATTTGATTCAATTAGCTTTGTTTGAATGTGTTTGACTATCATTTGATTCAATTAGCTTTGTTTGAATGTGTTTGACTTTCATTTGATTCAATTAGCTTTGTAGAATGTATTTGACATTCATTTAATTAAAATAGCTTTGTTTGAATGTGTTTTACTTTCATTTGATTCAATTAGCTTTGTATGAATGTATTTGACTTTCATTTGATTCAATTAGCTACGTTTGAATGTGTTTGACTTTCATTTGATTCAATTAGCTTTGTTGAATATTTTTGACTTTCATTTGATTCAATTAGCTTCGTTTGAATGTGTTTGACTTTCATTTGATTCAATTAGCTTTGTAGAATGTATTTGACTCTCATTTGATTCAAATAGCTTTGTTTGAATGTGTTAACTTTCATTTGATTCAATTAGCTTAGTAGAATACATTTCACTTTCATTTAATTTAAACAACTTTGTTTGAATGTGTTTGACTTTCATTTGACTCAAATAGCTTTATTCGATTGTGTTTGACTTTCATTTGATACAATTTGCTTTGTAGAACGTATTTGACTTTCATTTGATTCAAATAGCTTTGTTTGAATGTGTTTGACTTTCATTTGATTGAATTAGCTTTGTAGAATGTATTTGACTTTCATTTGATTAAAATAACTTTGTTTGAATGTGCTTGACTTTCATTTGATTCAATTAGCTTTGTTTGAATGTGTTTGACTTTCATTTGATTCAATTAGCTTTGTTTGAATGTGTTTGACTATCATTTGATTCAATTAGCTTTGTTTGAATGTGTTTGACTTTCATTTGATTCAATTAGCTTTGTAGAATGTATTTGACTCTCATTTGATTCAAATAGCTTTGTTTGAATGCGTTTAACTTTCATTTGATTCAATTAGCTTTGTAGAATACATTTCACTTTCATTTAATTTAAACAACTTTGTTTGAATGTGTTTCACTTTGATTTGACTCAAATAGCTTTATTTGATTGCGTTTGACTTTCATTTGATACAATTAGCTTTGTAGAACTTATTTTGACTTTCATTTGATTCAAATAGCTTTGTTTTAATGTGTTTTACATTCATTTGATTCCATTAGCTTTGTAGAATATCTTTGACTTTCAATTGATTGAAATAGCTTTGTTAGAATGTGTATGACTTTCATTTGATTCAATTAGCTTTGTAGAATGTATTTGACTTTCATTTGATTCAAATAGCTTTGTTTGAATGTGTTTGACTTTCATTTGAATCAATTAGCTTTGTAGAATGTATTTGGTTTTCATTTGATTAATATAGCTTTGTTTGAATGTGCTTGACTTTCATTTGATTCAATTAGCTTCGTTTGAATGTGTTTTACTTTTATTTGATTCAATTAGCTTTGTTGAATGTATTTGACATTCATTTGATTCAATTAGCTTTGTTTGAATGTGTTTGACTCTCATTTGATTCAATTAGCTTTGTAGAATGTATTTGACTCTCATTTGATTCAAATAACTTTTTTTGAATGCGTTTAACTTTCATTTGATTCAATTAGCTTAGTATAATACATTTCACTTTCATTCAATTTAAACAACTTTGTTTGAATGTGTTTGACTTTCATTTGACTCAAATAGCTTTATTTGATTGCGTTTGACTTTCATTTGATACAATTAGCTTTGTAGAACTTATTTGACTTTCATTTGATTCAAATAGCTTTGTTTGAATGTGTTTGACATTCATTTGATTCCATCAGCTTTGTAGAATATCTTTGACTTTCAATTGATTCAAATAGCTTTGTTTGAATGTGTTTGACTTTCATTTGATTCAATTAGCTTTGTAGAATGTATTTGACTTTCATTTGATTCAAATAGCTGTGTTTGACTGTGTTTGACTTTCATTTGATTCAATTAGCTTTGTAGAATGTATTTGACTTTCATTTCACTCAAATAACTTTGTTTGAATGTGTTTCACTTTCATTTGATTCAATTAGCTTTGTAGAATGTATTTGACTTTCATTTGAGTCAAATAGCTTTGTTTGAATGTGTTTGATTTTCATTTGATTTAATTAGCTTTGTAGAATGTATTTGACATTTATTTAATTAAAATAGCTTTGTTTGAATGTGTTTGACTTTCATTTGATTCAATTAGCTTTGTATGATGTGGATCAAGAGGGAAATTCTTTTGAAGAGCCAATCATATTGGTTTTAAGGCCAATAGGGTTTGAGCTTGGAGTAAAGAATCAAGAATGGTTAACATGCGCAGCCATTGAAGAAGAAGTCAAGGTCCAGTTGGGTTCCGACGACGGCAGCGGCGGCGACGCGCCGATCTGGGTGCCACGCGCCGGCTCCCTAGCTCCGGCCTGAGTCCAGCTACACGGCGGTGGGGCGCGTGTCGATGATGGCGGCGCGTGAGACGGTGGTTCGGCGGCAGTACGAAAAGAAAGATTTTCCTAACTTAGTTTTTTCTAGAGTTTTTGCTTGCAAGTTTTTACCTTTCACTTGAAAGGGTTTTTCTTGGTTTAAGCAATTAGGAATCTTCTTAATTTCTGTTATTTTAGTTTAAAATAATTTCTAAGTCAATTAGGAAATTGTTTTAAGAAGTTTTAGGTTAATTAGAACTAGTCTTATTACTAGTTTCCTAGTTCCATTAGAATTGGTTTTCCTATTCTATCTAGGATACTTGGGGATCAAGGCTAGGGTTTTTTTTTTTTCCTAGTTCGAATAGACTTAGGAATAGTTAGTTTAGGCTATAAATAAGGGATTTTTTCGTGGCTTGGTATACACAACCAAAACCAGAAAATTCAATACAAGTTTATTGTTTGTTTTGCTTAATTGCTTACAAATTCTTTTGCTAGTTTTCAATTCAAGGAGTTGTTTTGATAATTAGAACGTTCAATTCTTAGTTCTAGGAGTAGTCTAAGTTTTGTTCATCAAAGTACTTAGTTCCAGGAGTGGTCTAGGTAATTTGAGAGGCGTTGAATTCGTTCCAGGAGTGGTCGTTTTCAAAGTCATATCCGGTTCGTTATTCTTAAGTTGTTCGATTTTCTTAGGAAATTCGAAGGGCTTGTGTTACTTGTGTGATTTTAGATTCTTTATTAAGTTAAGGGGTTTAAATCCACATCAAATTGGTATCAGAGCTTGTTGTACACATCAAATTGGTATCAGATTTCAGGGGTTTTGATCGTTCAACAATTCGTTCATCAAATCGCACTTGTTCTCGGATAACCAGTTTTTCTGTCAACTTCAGAAGGCTCGTTCTCCTTCGTTACAAGGTCTTTTCAGGTGATTCTTTTTTTGATTTTGGGTGAAATTTTGTCTAATTTCTGCCTGTGAAATTTCGGAATTTTCGAGTTCGTTTGCTATTAAACTGGACTGTTTTCCGCAAACTGTGTCAGTTTTGGTCCGATTTAATACTTACTGCCTCGTTGTGTGCGATTTTGTTCCAAGTTGTGTTGCGATTTTTGTGGGATATACCTGTGTGGATAAGGGTCTTTTAAGTCTGTTTTTTTTACATAATTATGGAGGAAGCGAGCAAATCTATGGATGAATTTGCAAAGTTACTTCAAGGTCATTAAAAAGAAGAAAAAACATGAAGATGATAACGTAGATTTTGGCTTTGGTAACAAACATATGCTTATGGAGCGACTGAATTTACATGAAGAAATTATTTTTCAAGGTCAACAAGATAGTTTGTTTTATACTCGATGCAAAGTTGTTGATAGAACTTGTAGGGTGATCATTGATAGTGGTTCGTGTACCAATGTAGCGTCTACAGAGATGGTTACTAAACTCCAACTTCCTACAAGAGATCATGGAAAAACCATATAAGTTGGGTTGGCTAGATAATTCTATGGGTTTTCATGTAGAACAACAAGCTTTGGTGAATTTCTCCATTGGCAATTACAAGGAAGAATTATGGTGCGATGTGATTCCTATGAGTGCTTGTCACGTTCTTTTAGGAAGACCATGGCAATTTGATCGACATGTTAAACATGATGGTGTGGCCAACACATATTCGGTCAAGGTGGGAAACAAGAGGTTCAAACTTATTCCTTTAACTATTATTCCATGCCGCGTTAAAGTTAAAGAGATGGAGGAAGATTGTCAAAAGGATAAGGAAGAGGAACATGTAGGTGCTAAAGAGCTCGAAGAAAAGGTGAGTGAAACAATTGATGTTCCAATTGTGTGTGACGTTGTTCAAGATCAGATTATTCATAATGATCTACCAATGGTGGTGTCAGAAAAGGTTTTGATACTATTGAGGAGCCATTCGTGAATCAAGATAATAATTTAATGGTTTCTTTAGAAGTGGTGGATTCATTAGGCATGCATAAAGAGAAGAAATTGTTAGTCATACATGAGAAAAATATCATGAAGCCTAAAGTGTTCTTATGGTCAACTTCGAAGACCAAGGACCAAATTGAGAATTGGTTGTTTCTAAAATATTGCCTTGCTCGTGGTGATGTTGTTACATTGCTTAAAATTGCTAGCGTTGAGGTAATAGTTCTTTTGGCTTGTATTCGTCGAATTTGGATGGTTTCATGGAATTGTTCTCCTTACATGGATGATGCGAATTTGAGGACAAATTCTTTTGAAGAGGGAGAGAATGATGTGGATCAAGAGGGAAATTCTTTTGAAGAGCCAATCATATTGGTTTTAAGGCCAATAGGGTTTGAGCTTGGAGTAAAGAATCAAGAATGGTTAACATGCGCAGCCATTGAAGAAGAAGTCAAGGTCCAGTTAGGTTCCAACGACAGCAGCGGCGGCGACGCGCCGATCTGGGTGCCACGCGCCGGCTCCCTAGCTCCGGCCTGAGTCCAGCTACACGTTGGTGGGGCGCGTGTCGATGATGGCAGCGCGTGAGACGGTGGTTCGGCGGCAGTACGAAAAGAAAGATTTTCCTAACTTAGTTTTTTCTAGAGTTTTTGCTTGCAAGTTTTTACCTTTCACTTGAAAGGGTTTTTCTTGGTTTAAGCAATTAGGAATCTTCTTAATTTCTGTTATTTTAGTTTAAAATAATTTCTAAGTCAATTAGGAATTGTTTTAAGAAGTTTTAGTTTAATTAGAACTAGTCTTATTACTAGTTTCCTAGTTCCATTAGAATTGGTTTTTCCTATTCTATCTAGGATACTTGGGGATCAAGGCTAGGGTTTTTTTCCTAGTTCGAATAGACTTAGGAATAGTTTAGTTTAGTCTATAAATAAGGGATTTTTCGTGGCTTTGTATACACAACCAAAACCAGAAAATTCAATACAAGTTATTGTTTGTTTTGCTTAATTGCTTACAAATTCTTTTGCTAGTTTTCAATTCAAGGAGTTGTTTTGATAATTAGAACGTTCAATTCTTAGTTCTAGGAGTAGTCTAAGTTTTGTTCATCAAAGTACTTAGTTCCAGGAGTGGTCTAGGTAATTTGAGAGGCGTTGAATTCGTTCCAGGAGTGGTCGTTTTCAAAGTCATATCCGGTTCGTTATTCTTAAGTTGTTCGATTTTCTTAGGAAATTCGAAGGGCTTTGTGTTACTTGTGTGATTTTAGATTCTTTATTAAGTTAAGGGGTTTTAAATCCACATCACTTTGTAGAATGTATTTGACATTCATTTAATTAAAATAGCTTTGTTTGAATGTGTTTGACTTTCATTTGATTCAATTAGCTTTGTTTAAATGTGTTTGACTTTCATTTGATTCAATTAGCTTTGTAGAATGTATTTGATTGTCATTTGATTCAAATAGCTTTGTTTGAATGTGTTTGAATTTCATTTAATTCAATTTGCTTTGTAGAATGCATTTCACTTTCATTTGATTCAATTAGCTTTGTTTGAATGTGTTTGACTTTAATTTAATTCAATTAGCTTTGTAGAATGTATTAGACTTTTGTTTGATTTAATTCGCTTTGTTTGAATGTATTTGACTCTCATTTGATTCAAATAGCTTTGTTTGAATGTGTTTGACTTTCATTTGATTAAATTAGCTTTGTTTGAATGTGTTTGACTTTCATTTGATTCAATTACCTTTGTAGAATGTATTTGACTTTCATTTTCTTCAAATAGCTTTGTTTGAATGTGTTTTGACTTTCATTTGATTCAATTAACTTTGTAGATGTATTTGACATTCATTTAATTAAAATAGCTTTGTTTGAATGTGTTTGACTTTCATTTGATTCAATTAGCTTTGTTTGAATGTGTTTGACTTTCAATTGATTCAATTAGCTTTGTAGAATGTATTTGACTATCATTTGATTCTAATAGCTTTGTTTGAATGTGTTTGAATTTCATTTAATTCAATTTTCTTTGTAGAATGCATTTCACTTTCATTTGATTTATATAGCTTTGTTTGAATGTGTTTGACTTTCATTTAAAGTAAAAAGCTTTGTTTGAATGTGTTTGACTTTCATTTGATTTAAAAGGCTTTGTTTGAATGTGTTTGACTTTCATTTGATTCAATTAGCTTTGTAGAATGTATTTTACTTTTATTTGATTTAATTAGCTTTGTTTGAATTTATTTGACTCTCATTTGATTCAAATAGCTTTGTTTGAATGTTTTTGACTTTCATTTGATTCAATTAGCTTTGTAGAATGTATTTGACTTTCATTTGATTTAAATAGCTTTGTTTAAATGTGTTTGACTTTCATTTGACTCAAATAGCTTTATTTGATTGCTTTAGACTTTCATTTGATACAATTAGCTTTGTAGAATGTATTTGACTGTCATTTGATTCAAATAGCTTTGTTTGAATGTGTTTGACTTTCATTTGTTTCAATTAGCTTTGTAGAATGTATTTGACTTTCACTTGATTCGAAAGCTTTGTTTGAATGTGTTTGACTTTCGTTAAATTCATTTAGCTTGTTTTGAATGTGTTTGACTTTTATTTAATTCAATTAGCTTTGTTGAATGAATTTGACTTTCATTTGATTCAATTAGCTTTGTTTAAATGTGTTTGACTTTCATTTGATTCAATTAGCTTTGTAGAATGTATTAGACTCTCATTTGATTCAAATAGCTTTGTTTGAATGCGTTTTAACTTTCATTTGATTCAATTATCTTTGTAGAATGCATTTCACTTTCATTTGATTTAAATAACTTTGTTTGAATGCGTTTGACTTTCATTTGATTCAAATAGCTTTATTTGAATGTGTTTGACTTTCATTTGATACAATTAGCTTTGTTGAACGTATTTGACACTCATTTGATTAAAATAGCTTTGTTTGAATATGTTTGACTTTCATTTGATTCAATTAGCTTTAGTTGAATGTGTTTGACTTTCATTTGATTCAATTTGCTTTGTTGAATGTATTTGACTTTCAGTTGATTCAATTAGCTTTGTAGAATGTATTTGACTCTCATTTGATTCAAATAGCTTTGTTTGAATGCGTTTAACTTTCATTTGATTCAATTAGCTTTGTAGAATACATTTCACTTTCATTTAATTTAAAGAACTTTATTTGAATGTGTTTGACTTTCATTTGACTCAAATAGCTTTATTTGATTGCGTTTGACTTTCATTTGATTCAAATAACTTTGTTTGACTGTGTTAGACTTTCATTTGTTTCAATTTTATTTGTAGAATGTATTTGACTTTCATTTGCTTCAAATAGCTTTGTTTGAATGTGTTTGACTTTCATTTAATTCAATTAGCTTTGTTGAATGTATTTGACATTCATTTAATTAAAATAGCTTTGTTTGAATGTGTTTGACTTTCATTTGATTCAATTAGCTTTGTTTGAATGTGTTTGACTTTCATTTGATTCAATTAGCTTTGTAGAATGTATTTGATTGTCATTTGATTCAAATAGCTTTGTTTGAATGTGTTTTGAATTTCATTTAATTCAATTTGCTTTGTAGAATGCATTTCACTTTCATTTGATTCAATTAGCTTTGTTTGAATGTGTTTGACTTTAATTTAATTCAATTAGCTTTGTAGAATGCATTTCACTTTCATTTGATTCAATTAGCTTTGTAGAATACATTTCACTTTCATTTAATTTGACCAACTTTGTTTTGAATGTGTTTGACTTTTATTTGACTCAAATAGCTTTTTATTTGATTGCGTTAGACTTTCATTTGATATAATTAGCTTTGTAGAACGTATTTGACTTTCATTTGATTCAAATAGCTTTGTTTGAATGTGTTTGACTTACATTTGATTCCATCAGCTTTGTAGAATGTATTTGACTTTCAATTGATTCAAATAGCTTTGTTTGAATGTGTTTGACATTCATTTTATTCAATTAGCTTTGTAGAATGTATTTGACTTTCATTTGATTCAAATAGCTTTGTTTCAATGTGTTTGACTTTCATTTGATTCAATTAGCTTTGTAGAATGTATTTGACTTTCATTTGATTTGAAATCTTTGTTTGAATGTGTTTGACTTTCATTTGATTCAATTAGCTTTGTTTGAATGTGTTTGACTTTAATTTAATTCAATTAGCGTTGTAGAATGTATTAGCCTTTTATTTGATTTAATTAGCTTTGTTTGAATGTATTTGACTCTCATTTGATTCAATTAGCTTTGTTTGAATGTGTTTGACTTTCATTTGATTCAAATAGCTTTGTTTGAATGTGTTTGACTTTCATTTGATTTAATTAGCTTTGTTGAATGTATTTGACTTTCATTTGCTTAAAATAGTTTTGGTTGAATGTGCTTGACTTTCATCTGATTCAATTAGCTTTGTTTGAATGTGTTTGACTTTCATTTGATTCAATTAGCTTTGTTGAATGTATTTGACTTTCATTTGATTCAAATAGCTTTGTTTGAATGCGTTTAACTTTCATTTGATTCAATTAGCTTTGTAGAACACATTTCACTTTCATTTAATTTAAACAACGTTGTTTGAATGTGTTTTGACTTTCATTTTACTCAAATAGCTTGATTTGATTGCGTTTGACTTTTATTTGATACAATTAGCTTTGTAGAACGTATTAGACTTTTATTAGATTTAATTAGCTTTGTTTGAATGTATTTGACTCTCATTTGATTCAAATAGCTTTGTTTGAATGTGTTAGACTTTCATTTGATTCAAATAGCTTTGTTTGAATGTGTTTGACTTTCATTTGATTCAATTAGCTTTGTTGAATGTATTTGAATTCCATTTGATTCAAATAGCTTTGTTTGAAAGCGTTCAACTTTCATTTGATTCAATTAGCTTTGTAGAATACATTTCACTTTCATTTAATTTAAACAACTTTGTTTGAATGTGTCTGACTTTCATTTGACTCAAATAGCTTTATTTGATTGCGTTTGACTTTAATTTGATACAATTAGCTTTGTAGAACTTATTTGACTTTCATTTTGATTCAAATAGCTTTGTTTGAATGTGTTTGACTTTCATTTGATTCAATTATCTTTGTAGAATGTATTTGACTTTCATTTGAGTCAAATAACTTTGTTTGACTGTGTTTGACTTTCATTTGATTCAATTAGCTTTGTTTGAATGTGTTTGACTTTAATTTAATTCAATTAGCTTTGTAGAATGTTTTTAAACTTTTTTTGATTTAATTAGCTTTGTTTGAATGTATTTGACTCTCATTTGATTCAAATAGCTTTGTTTTGAATGTGTTTGACTTTCATTTGATTCAATAGCTTTGTTTGAATGTGTTTGACTTTCATTTGATTCAATTAGCTTTGTTGAATGTATTTGAATTTCATTTGATTCAAATAGCTTTGTTTGAATGCGTTCAACTTTCATTTGATTCAATTAGCTTTGTAGAATACATTTCACTTTCATTTAATTTAAACAACTTTATTTGAATGTGTTTGACTTTCATTTGACTCAAATAGCTTTATTTGATTGCGTTTGACTTTCATTTGATTCAAATAACTTTGTTTGACTGTGTTTGACTTTCATTTGTTTCAATTTTCTTTGTAGAATGTATTTGACTTTCATTTGCTTCAAATAGCTTTGTTTGAATGTGTTTGACTTTCATTTAATTCAATTAGCTTTGTAGAATGTATTTGACATTCATTTAATTAAAATAGCTTTGTTTGAATGTGTTTGACTTTCATTTGATTCAATTAGCTTTGTTTGAATGTGTTTGACTTTCATTTGATTCAATTAGCTTTGTAGAATGTATTTGATTGTCATTTTGATTCAAATAGCTTTGTTTGAATGTGTTTGAATTTCATTTAATTCAATTTGCTTTGTAGAATGCATTTCACTTTCATTTGATTCAATTAGCTTTGTTTGAATGTGTTTGACTTTAATTTAATTCAATTAGCTTTGTAGAATGCATTTCACTTTCATTTGATTCAATTAGCTTTGTAGAATACATTTCACTTTCATTTAATTTAACCAACTTTGTTTGAATGTGTTTGACTTTCATATTACTCAAATAGCTTTTTATTTTATTGCGTTAGACTTTCATTTGATATAATTAGCTTTGTAGAACGTATTTGACTTTCATTTGATTCAAATAGCTTTGTTTGAATGTGTTTGACTTACATTTGATTCCATCAGCTTTGTAGAATGTATTTGACTTTCAATTGATTCAAATAGCTTTGTTTGAATGTGTTTGACATTCATTTTATACAATTAGCTTTGTAGAATGTATTTGACTTTCATTTGATTCAAATAGCTTTGTTTGAATGTGTTTGACTTTCATTTGATTCAATTAGCTTTGTAGAACGTATTTGACTTTCATTTTCTTCAAATTCCTTTGTTTGAATGTGTTTGACTTTCATTTGATTCAATTAGCTTTGTAGAATGTATTTGACATTCATTTAATTAAAATAGCTTTGTTTGAATGTGTTTGACTTTCATTTGATTCAATTAGCTTTGTTTGAATGTGTTTGACTTTCAATTGATTCAATTATTTTTGTAGAATGTATTTGACTTTCATTTGATTCAAATAACTTTGTTTAACTGTGTTTGACTTTCATTTGTTTCAATTTTCTTTGTAGAATGTATTTGACTTTCATTTGCTTCAAATAGCTTTGTTTGAATGTGTTTGACTTTCATTTAATTCAATTAGCTTTGTAGAATGTATTTGACATTCATTTAATTAAAATAGCTTTGTTTGAATGTGTTTGACTTTCATTTGATTCAATTATCTTTGTTTGAATGTGTTTGACTTTCATTTGATTCAATTAGCTTTGTAGAATGTATTTGATTGTCATTTGATTCAAAAAGCTTTGTTTGAATGTGTTTGAATTTCATTTGATTCAATTAGCTTTGTTTGAATGTGTTTGACTTTAATTTAGTTCAATTAGCTTTGTAGAATGTATTAGACTTTTATTTGATTTAATTCGCTTTGTTTGAATGTATTTGACTCTCATTTGATTAAAATAGCGTTGTTTGAATGTGCTTGACTTTCATTTTAATTCAATTAGCTTTGTTGAATGTATTTGACTTACATTTGATTCAATTAGCTTTGTTTAAATGTGTTTGACTTTCATTTGATTCAATTAGCTTTGTATAATGTATTTGACTCTCATTTGATTCAAATAGCTTTGTTTGAATGCGTTTAACTTTCATTTGATTCAATTAGCTTTGTAGAATACATTTCACTTTTATTTAATTTAACCAACTTTGTTTGAATGTGTTTGACTTTCATTTGACTCAAATAGCTTTATTTGATTGCGTTAGACTTTCATTTGATACAATTAGCTTTGTAGAACGTATTTGACTTTCATTTGATTCAAATAGCTTTGTTTGAATGTGTTTGACTTTCATTTGATTCCATCAGCTTTGTAGAATGTATTTGACTTTCAATTGATTCAAATAGCTTTGTTTGAATGTGTTTGACATTCATTTGATTCAATTTGCTTTGTAGAATGTATTTGACTTTCATTTTCTTCAACTGGCTTTGTTTGAATGTGTTTGACTTTCATCTGATTCAATTAACTTTGTAGAATGTATTTGACATTCATTTAATTAAAATAGCTTTGTTTGAAAGTGTTTTGACTTTCATTTGATTCAATTAGCTTTGTTTGAATGTGTTTGACTTTCAATTGATTCAATTAGCTTTGTAGAATGTATTTGACTGTCATTTGATTCTAATAGCTTTGTTTGAATGTGTTTGAATTTCATTTAATTCAATTTGCTTTGTAGAATGCATTTCACTTTCATTTGATTTATATAGCTTTGTTTGAATGTGTTTGACTTTCATTTAAATTAAAAAGCTTTGTTTGAATGTGTTTGACTTTCATTTGATTTAAAAGGCTTTGTTTGAATGTGTTTGACTTTCATTTGATTCAATTAGCTTTGTAGAATGTATTTTACTTTTATTTGATTTAATT
The DNA here is from genome assembly GCF_001683475.1 of Chenopodium quinoa. Taxonomy (NCBI): domain Eukaryota; kingdom Viridiplantae; phylum Streptophyta; class Magnoliopsida; order Caryophyllales; family Amaranthaceae; genus Chenopodium; species Chenopodium quinoa. Next base: position 6,000 of record NW_018744447.1, on the reverse strand, counting down.
AGCTTTGTTTGAATTTATTTGACTCTCATTTGATTCAAATAGCTTTGTTTGAATGTATTTGACTTTCATTTCATTCAATTAGCTTTGTAGAATGTATTTGACTTTCATTTGATTCGAAATCTTTGTTTGAATGTGTTTGACTTTCATTTGATTCAATTAGCTTTGTTTGAATGTGTTTGACTTTAATTTAATTCAATTAGCTTTGTAGAATGTCTTAAACTTTTTTTGATTTAATTAGCTTTGTTGTAATGTATTTGACTCTCATTTGATTCAAATAGCTTTGTTTGAATGTGTTTGACTTTCATTTGATTCAAATAGCTTTGTTTGAATGTGTTTGACTTTCATTTGATTCAATTAGCTTTGTTGTATGTATTTGAATTTCATTTTATTCAAATAGCTTTGTTTGAATGCGTTCAACTTTCATTTGATTCAATTAGCTTTGTAGAATACATTTCACTTTCATTTAATTTAAACAACTTTGTTTGAATGTGTTTGACTTTCATTTAACTCAAATAGCTTTATTTGATTGCGTTTGACTTTCATTTGCTACAATTAGCTTTGTAGAATGTATTTGACTTTCATTTGATTCAAATAGCTTTGTTTGAATGTGTTTGACTTTCATTTGATTCAATTAGCTTTGTAGAATGTATTTGACTTTCATTTGAGTCAAATAACTTTGTTTGACTGTGTTTGACTTTCATTTGTTTTGATTTTCTTTGTAGAATGTATTTGACTTTCATTTGCTTCAAATAGCTTTGTTTGAATGTGTTTGACTTTCATTTGATTCAATTAGCTTTGTAGAATGTATTTGACTTTCATTTGATTCAAATAGATTTGTTTGAATGTGTTTGACTTTCATTTGATTCAATTAGCTTTGTAGAATGTATTTGACTTTCATTTGATTCAAATAGCTTTATTTGAATGTGTTTGACTTTTCATATGATTCAATTAGTATTGTAGAATGTATTTGACTTTCATTTGATTTGAAATCTTTGTTTGAATGTGTTTGACTTTCATTTGATTCATTAGCTTTGTTTGAATGTGTTTGACTTTAATTTAATTCAATTAGCGTTGTAGAATGTATTTGACTCTCATTTGATTCAAATAGCTTTGTTTGAATGTGTTTTGACTTTCATTTGATTCAAATAGCTTTGTTTGAATGTGTTTGACTTTCATTTGATTTAATTAGCTTTGTTGAATGTATTTGACTTTCATTTGCTTAAAATAGCTTTGGTTGAATGTGCTTGACTTTCATCTGATTCAATTAGCTTTGTTTGAATGCATTTAACTTTCATTTGATTCAATTAGCTTTGTAGAATGTATTTGACTTTCATTTGAGTCAAATAACTTTGTTTGACTGTGTTTGACTTTCATTTGTTTCAATTTTCTTTGTAGAATGTATTTGACTTTCATTTGCTTCAAATAGCTTTGTTTGAATGTGTTTTACTTTCATTTGATTCAATTAGCTTTGTAGAATGTATTTGACTTTCATTTGATTCAAATAGCTTTGTTTGAATGTGTTTGACTTTCATTTGATTCAATTATCTTTGTAGAATGTATTTGACTTTCATTTAATACAAATAGCTTTATTTGAATGTATTTGACTTTCATTTGATTCAATTAGCATTGTAGAATGTATTTGACTTTAATTTGATTTGAAATCTTTGTTTGAATGTGTTTGACTTTCATTTGATTCAATTAGCTTTGTTTGAATGTGTTTGACTTTAATTTAATTCAATTAGCTTTGTAGAATGTCTTAAACTTTTATTTGATTTAATTAGCTTTGTTTGAATGTATTTGACTCTCATTTGATTCAAATAGCTTTGTTTGAATGTGTTTGACTTTCATTTGATTCAAATAGCTTTGTTTGAATGTGTTTGACTTTCATTTGATTCAATTAGCTTTGTTGAATGTATTTGAATTTCATTTGATTCAATAGCTTTGTTTGAATGCGTTCAATTTTCATTTGATTCATTTAGCTTTGTAGAATACATTTCACTTTCATTTAATTTAAACAACTTTGTTTGAATGTGTTTGACTTTCATTTGACTCAAATAGCTTTAATTGATTGCGTTTGACTTTCATTTGATACAGTTAGCTTTGTAGAACGTATTTGACTTTCATTTGATTCAAATAGCTTTGTTTGAATGTGTTTGACTTTCATTTGATTCAATTAGCTTTGTAGAATGTATTTGACTTTCATTTGAGTCAAATAACTTTGTTTGACTGTGTTTGACTTTCATTTGTTTCAATTTTCTTTGTAGAATGTATTTGACTTTCATTTGCTTCAAATAGCTTTGTTTGAATGTGTTTTTACTTTCATTTGATTCAATTAGCTTTGTAGAATGTATTTGACTTTCATTTGATTCAAATAGCTTTGTTTGAATGTGTTTGACTTTTATTTGATTCAATTATCTTTGTAGAATGTATTTGACTTTCATTTGATACAAATAGCTTTATTTGAATGTGTTTGACTTTCATTTGATTCAATTAGCATTGTAGAATGTATTTGACTTTCATTTGATTTGAAATCTTTGTTTGAATGTGTTTGACTTTCATTCGATTCAATTACCTTTGTTTGAATGTGTTTGACTTTAATTTAATTCAATTAGCTTTATAGAATGTCTTAAACTTTTATTTGATTTAATTAGCTTTGTTTGAATGTATTTGACTCTCATTTGATTCAAATAGCTTTGTTTGAATGTGTTTGACTTTCATTTGATTAAAATAGCTTTGTTTGAATGTGTTTGACTTTCATTTGATTCAATTAGCTTTGTTGAATGTATTTGAATTTCATTTGATTCAAATAGCTTTGTTTGAATGCGTTCAATTTTCATTTGATTCATTTAGCTTTGTAGAATACATTTCACTTTCATTTAATTTAAACAACTTTGTTTGAATGTGTTTGACTTTCATTTGACTCAAATAGCTTTATTTGATTGCGTTTGACTTTCATTTGATACAGTTAGCTTTGTAGAACGTATTTGACTTTCATTTGATTCAAATAGCTTTGTTTGAATGTGTTTGACTTTCATTTGATTCAATTAGCTTTGTAGAATGTATTTGACTTTCATTTGAGTCAAATAACTTTGTTTGACTGTGTTTGACTTTCATTTGTTTCAATTTTCTTTGTAGAATGTATTTGACTTTCATTTGCTTCAAATAGCTTTGTTTGAATGTGTTTTACTTTCATTTGATTCAATTAGCTTTGTTTGAATGTGTTTGACTTTCATTTGACTCAAATAGCTTTATTTGATTGCGTTTGACTTTCATTTGATTCGATTAGCTTTGTAGAATGTATTTGACTTTCATTTGATACAAATAGCTTTATTTGAATGTGTTTGACTTTCATTTGATTCAATTAGCATTGTAGAATGTATTCGACTTTCATTTGATTTGAAATCTTTGTTTGAATGTGTTTGACTTTCATTTGATTCAATTAGCTTTGTTTGAATGTGTTTGACTTTAATTTAATTCAATTAGCTTTGTAGAATGTCTTAAACTTTTATTTGATTTAATTAGCTTTGTTTGAATGTATTTGACTCTCATTTGATTCAAATAGCTTTGTTTGAATGTGTTTGACTTTAATTTGATTCAAATAGCTTTGTTTGAATGTGTTTGACTTTCATTTGATTCAATTAGCTTTGTTGAATGTATTTGAATTTCATTTGATTCAAATAACTTTGTTTGAATGCGTTCAATTTTCATTTGATTCAATTAGCTTTGTTGAATACATTTCACTTTCATTTAATTTAAACAACTTTGTTTGAATGTGTTTGACTTTCATTTGACTCAAATAGCTTTATTTGATTGCGTTTGACTTTCATTTGATTCGATTAGCTTTGTAGAATGTATTTGACTTTCATTTGATACAAATAGCTTTATTTGAATGTGTTTGACTTTCATTTGATTCAATTAGCATTGTAGAATGTATTTGACTTTCATTTGATTTGAAATCTTTGTTTGAATGTGTTTGACTTTCATTTGATTCAATTAGCTTTGTTTGAATGTGTTTGACTTTAATTTAATTCAATTAGCTTTGTAGAATGTCTTAAACTTTTATTTGATTTAATTAGCTTTGTTTGAATGTATTTGACTCTCATTTGATTCAAATAGCTTTGTTTGAATGTGTTTGACTTTCATTTGATTCAAATAGCTTTGTTTGAATGTGTTTGACTTTCATTTGATTCAATTAGCTTTGTTGAATGTATTTGAATTTCATTTGATTCAAATAGCTTTGTTTGAATGCGTTCAATTTTCATTTGATTCAATTAACTTTGTAGAATACATTTCACTTTCATTTAATTTAAACAACTTTGTTTGAATGTGTTTGACTTTCATTTGACTCAAATAGCTTTTATTTGATTGCGTTTGACTTTCATTTGATACAATTAGCTTTGTAGAACGTATTTGACTTTCATTTGATTCAAATAGCTTTGTTTGAATGTGTTTGACTTTCATTTGATTCAATAAGCTTTGTAGAATGTATTTGACTTTCATTTGAGTCAAATAACTTTGTTTGACTGTGTTTGACTTTCATTTGTTTCAATTTTCTTTGTAGAATGTATTTGACTTTCATTTACTTCAAATAGCTTTGTTTGAATGTGTTTTAATTTCATTTGATTCAATTAGCTTTGTAGAATGTATTTGACTTTCATTTGATTCTAATAGCTTTGTTTGAATCTGTTTGACTTTCATTTGATTCAATTAGCTTTGTAGAATGTATTTGACTTTCATTTGATACAAATAGCTTTATTTGAATGTGTTTGACTTTCATTTGATTCAATTAGCATTGTAGAATGTATTTGACTTTCATTTGATTTGAAATCTTTGTTTGAATGTGTTTGACTTTCATTTGATTCAATTAGCTTTATTTGAATGTGTTTCACTTTTATTTAATTCAATTAGCGTTATAGAATGTATTAGACTTTTATTTGATTTAATTAGCTTTGTTTGAATGTATTTGACTCTCATTTGATTCAAATAGCTTTGTTTGAATGTGTTTGACTTTCATTTGATTCAAATAGCTTTGTTTGAATGTGTTTGATTTTCATTTGATTTAATTAGCTTTGTGAATGTATTTGACTTTCATTTCCTTAAAATAGCTTTGTTTGAATGTGCTTGACTTTCATCTGATTCATTTAGCTTTGTTTGAATATGTTTGACTTTCATTCGATTCAATTAGCTTTGTTGAATGTATTTGACTTTCATTTGATTCAAATAGCTTTGTTTGAATGCGTTTAACTTTCATTTATTCAATTAGCTTTGTATAATACATTTCACTTTCATTTAATTTAAACAACGTTGTTTGAATGTGTTTGACTTTCATTTGACTCAAATAGGTTTATTTGATTGCGTTTGACTTTCATTTGATACAAATTAGCTTTGTAGAACGTATTAGACTTTTATTTGATTTAATTAGATTTGTTTGAATGTATTTGACTCTCATTTGATTCAAATAGCTTTGTTTGAATGTGTTAGACTTTCATTTGATTCAAATAGCTTTGTTTGAATGTGTTTGACTTTCATTTGATTCAATTAGCTTTGTAGAATGTATTTGACTGTCATTTGATTCTAATAGCTTTGTTTGAATGTGTTTGATTTTCATTTAATTCAATTTGCTTTGTAGAATGCATTTCACTTTCATTTAATTTATATAGCTTTGTTTGAATGTGTTTCACTTTCACTTAAATTAAAAAGCTTTGTTTGAATGTGTTTGACTTACATTAGATTTAAAAGGCTTTGTTTGAATGTGTTTGACTTTTATTTGATTCAATTAGCTTTGTAGAATGTATTTTACTTTTATTTGATTTAATTAGCTTTGTTTGAATTTATTTGACTCTCATTTGATTCAAATAGCTTTGTTTGAATGTTTTTGACTTTCATTTGATTCAATTAGCTTTGTAGAATGTATTTGACTTTCATTTGATTCAAATAGCTTTATTTGAATGTGTTTGACTTTCATTTGATTCAATTAGCTTTGTAGAATGATGTATTTGA